>NC_059083.1:10530068-10704934 GCF_020497125.1 Mauremys mutica | reverse complement strand
TAGGGGACATGGTTCAGACCTGGGTCTGGGTTTGCAGCAGGCTAGCGGGTCTGGCTCAAACCAGGCAGGGCACTGAAGTCCCAAGCTGGGAGGGCAGGAAAGCAGGGACAGAAGTAGTCTTGGCACATCAATTGGCAGCTCCAAGGGAGTTTCTCTGATCCAGCCCATCACAGCATGTTAAAAGGGATATTTGTTCGTTGTACTTTTATACTGCAAGGTGGGAAACTGAGGCAAAGGACACTGCCCAGAGTAGTGGGGTGGGTGTTTGCACTTTCAGTCATGGAGGGGGTGTTTTCCCAAATAAATGCTGGGTTCCCTTTAACTAAAAGTTTTTGTTTGTTGAACAGACACTGTGCTGGCACGTGGGGAAGTATTGCCTCTTACAGGCACCCAGGGGTGTTTAGTTTTCCAAAATAACTGGGTGGGGGCTCGAGCTGGTTCTGTGTTAAGAGGAACCCCTAGATATTGAACCCGGCCCTTGTTGCTTGCGACACCACACAGCAGAGGGGTTATACACAGACTGGGTGTCCCACTTCCCCTGCGTGTGTAACAGTGACCCTGTCCCAGCCAGCTCACACAAGTGTCAAGTACTAAGCTCCTAACTGCACTTGCTGGGATAACACCTGACCCGTGGGATAGCGATTAAGTGTCCAGGATGCCATTCACACGCGGACTGGACTTGGAGCTGGGCTCGCAGTGGGGAAGGAGGGGGGAATTCATGGTGCTTAGCTGGACTCTTAGCACCTTGGAGCAGGGGTTGGCTTGTGGTATGTTTTATGAAGCCCTGATCTTGCCTGTGCCTCTCAGTGCAGCTGTACTAGGCTGAGTGAAGTGAGGGCCTGGAACCAACAGTGTGGCATTTCTCTACAACGCAATAACTTTGGAACGCCACCTCCGACTCATTCTGCCATTCCAGGGACTGTTCTAGGCACCGATGGGAAAAATCCAACTGATTCTGGTGAAAATCGAACACCAAGAAAGCCGGATTCAGGGGAAAATCAGGGCTCCCAGGTTGCCTGGTGCCACAGGCAGAAAGTCTCTCTGGCATCTCCAGCTGTTGCCTGCATAGATCACAAGCAGCTACTCTGTCTGTAGCCTGGCCTCTAACAGAAATAAGAGCCTTATAGGGATGGCTTGTAGAGGGATGAGGCAGTGGTGGTGGGGAGAAGCAGAGACCCAGAGTGGAGATGGGGTTGCGGGGGAAGGTTGCCACCTCTGCAGTACAAATACCCAGGGTGATTCTGAGCCCATAAAGCTGCACAGCTGGCAGCGTGCACTGAGCACCCGGGCAGATCTCCCAGGACAGCGACCTCAACAAAGGGGAAAACCTGGCCAGGGGGGAAAGTGGGGACCTGGAAATGAGGGGAACACACAGAACCTGCCATGGAGGGTGGGGACAATGTGTGACCCTGGTATGCGAGGAGGGAGGAATGGGGCAGATGTGCAGAACCCCTGACAAGGGAGAAAGGGGGCACAGACACCGCCCCTGGCATGGAGGGGAGAATGGGGGACAACGGTTTGTGGGATAAGGGATGTGGGGGACACACAGAGCTCTTGTCATAGAAGGGGAAGGATGGGGGACAATGAAATGGGGGAGAGAGGAACATAAGGGGCATATAGATGAGATGAGGGTGGGGGTGGGGATGTAGGGAGTCCCTGAAGTGGTGGTGGGGAGGCTGCCAGGAGACCCTGCTGGATGCAGTGAGCTCGACACAAACTGTGCAACCCTCTAGTACAAATAACGTCCGTGTGCCTGTTAAATGCCTCAGCGGCCTTGAGTTACTCACCCCAGACAGCCAGCGCTACCACCGCTCCCAGCAGGACGAGGCACCCGGCCCCAGACAGCCCGAGGGCCACCCAGATCCAGCGCGAGTACCGAGGGGAACCTGGAAGAGTCGTGTTTGATGACCAGGGGTCCTAGTTTTCTGTAATAAATGCCCCAATCCCAAATTCTCTGATTAAAAAAACATAACAATCCTCATTTTTCTGTCATTAAAATGAAACGCTGAACTTTAGTTTTCTGAGCCACAATATATAGAGGTATGAGTTGAACACCATGTTTTATCGATATATTTACAAGTTTTAAACAAGTTTGAAGCTTACCAGGGCCATCAATCATTACAAAAGCAGCAAAGAATCCTGTGGCACCTTATAGACTAACAGACGTTTTGCAGCATGAGCTTTCGTGGGTGAATACCCACTTCGTCGGATGCAAGTAGACTACTTGCCATTGACTACTTGCATCTGATGAAGTGGGTATTCACCCACGAAAGCTCATGCTGCAAAACGTCTGTTAGTCTATAAGGTGCCACAGGATTCTTTGCTGCTTTTACAGATCCAGACTAACACGGCTACCCCTCTGATACTTGACAATCATTACAATAACATAAAATCAATAGAATTGCAATTTGTATTTCTTACTTTGATGTCTGTATTCTTTATCTTCAGAAATTTTTTTAAATGCACAAAAAAATAAAGAAAAATTGCTTTTATATTAACATTACTTGTGTACTGAGTTACTCCTGGAGGCTGACATGAAAGTTGAGATGCATTAAAACACACCCCCTGTATGCCGTTGAGTAACCTCTATACGCCAGAAGCAGTTTATTGGTGTATGTTTAGCTATGTCAATTTAAAGCACATTCAAAAATCAACCACAAGAGGGGGTGGTTGTGCGCATTGAATAAGTCAAATTTCAGTCAAATTTAGTGAATAGTTAATATATGGTTTATTTTTTTCACAAAATGTAAAAACTAAAGATTCTCTGTACCGCCCCCCGCCCCCCTGCAAATACCGTGTTTTTCCAGGGCAAATGGACGTCTAGGATCCCTGTTGGTGATGCACTGTCAGCCTCCAGCATGAGGAACAATAACACACCCGGGGATGTGTCCCCTCTGGGGCCAGCACAGCCCCCTCGGTGGGTTATGTTTCTCCTCGCTGCAGCAGGAGCAGCTGCACTCAGAGAACCCCAGAACCAGGGCCGGCTCCAGACCCCAGCGCGCCAAGCGCACGCGTGGGGCGGCATTTTGCTGGCAGGGCGGCAGGCGGCTCCGGCGGACCTTCCGCAGCCATGCCTGTGGATGCTCCACCAGAGCCGCGGGACCAGCGGACCCTCTGCAGGCACGTCTGCAAGAGGTCCCCCGGAGCCGCGGGACCAGCGACCGGCAGCGCGCCCCCTGCGGCGTGCCGCCCTGCTTGGGGCGGCCGTATTCCTAGAGCCGCCCCTGCCCGGAACGCCAGCTCCAAGGGTGCATGTCTACATTGCCGCCGGGAGGTAGGATTCCAAGCTCGGGTAGACAGACATGCAGTAGCTCTGCTCAAGCTAGCGTGCTACAAACAGCTGTGCGGACGGTACGGCATGGGCGGTGGCTCAAAGCTAGCCACTGGAGCATGGGCTGCTCCATGCAGAAATGTCCACACGGTTATTTTTAACAAACTAGCTCAACCACAGCTAGTCCGTGTCTCTACCTGGGCTGGGAGACATGCTCCCAGCTGCAGGGTGTAGACCTACCCCAGGTGTCTCTCTAGCCTGTGCCCTCCTGCCACTGCCCATCCTGAGAGATACCTGCAGTGACCACCTGATGGCGCTGTGCCACACTTCCTCCCCTGCCCCCTACAGACCCCCTTCCCCTGCAGACTGGAACCTAACCCTGCCCTTTGCTGGGGAACTTCTCCAATATTTGCCTGAAAAATCCCCGTCTCCAAGCATTGAATAATTTCCCAAGCAATTATTCCTGCCTGGCAGCTTGTTAGCTGGGATAGCTGCAGAAAGTGAGCACAAAAGGGGCCCAAACACAACTATGGTTGGGGTTAAAAATTCAAACAAACACATGGGGTGATTTATTGTATCTCCTAGGTCCTGGCCTGGAAAGGAAGGAAAGAATTAACAGCTGTGACCACTGATGTTCACATAAAATTGGTGCAACATTGTCTGGCTACCTCGTCCTTATGGAAAATGCAGCATCAGCCTTCGTTTAGACTAGTAGTTCTCAGACTTTTGTAGTGGTGACCCCTTTCACTTAGCAAGCCTCTTATAAATTAAAAACACTTTTTTATATATTTAACACCATTGTAAATGCTGGAGGCAAGGCAGGGTTTGGGGTGGAGGCTGACAGCTCACAACTCCTCATGCAATAACCTTGCGACTCTTTGAGGGGTCCCAACCCCCAGTTAGGGTAGGTCTACACTTACCTGCCGGGTCGATGGGCGGCGTTCGACTTCTCAGAGTTCGAACTATCGCGTCTAATCTAGACGCGATAGTTCGAACTCTGGACGTGCTCCCGTCGACTCCGGAACTCCACTGGAGTGCGTGGCAGTGGCGGAGTCGACGGGGGAGCCGCGGACTTCGTTCCCGCGGCATCTGGACGGGTGAGTAGCCCGAACTAAGGTACTTCGACTTCAGCTACGCTATTCGCGTAGCTGAAGTCACGTACCTTAGTTCGACACCCTCCCCCCCTTAGTGTAGACGAGGCCTTAGAGAACCTCTGATTTAGACCAAGATCCTAGGCTCTGGAAACCTCCTAAATGATGATGCACAGTCAGATTTCATAATAAGGCTACAGCGCATTTTCCATTGTCTATCACAGCAGTGTCAACGTATCCCATTGTTTGCATTCAATGTCCGCTGAAAATACACTTACTGGTGGTCAGTCAAGCACCGCACCGGTGGATTTATCGTAGCCCTAACATTTACTGGGTGCTATGTTGGTTTGATACTTTCCCACTGTGCAATGCTGAAGAAAATGCCAGACGTTAATGGTGCTACTCACAGTAATAAATCCTACACCTACGATTATTAGCCAGATCAAGCCCTTAGCAGCGACACTGGAAATACAGGGAGTATCTTCACTCACTCTCTGCTGCAGGGAGTTGTGCTTCACTCTGTGGATTGTCCGCTCATCCCGGGACACTTTCCCTCATCCCCTCGCTGACATGCGGCATGTAAAGGCCCAGGCTGGGACTGTCAGAGCCGTCCAGTGGAGTTGGGTGCCCAGGTCCCATTAAATTTCAGCTCCTATGGGTCAATTTGAAGCCCCAGTAACCCCCTGTAACTGCTGTGTTGTGAAAGTGGACGCCCTGGGAGGATGCTCAGTCACATACCTTGGGACCCAGCTCCCGGGGGGTGGCCTGGTTGTCTCTGCTTCGGCTGGAGGTTTAATACCGTGTAGCCCTCTTCGTCCTCCATTGGCCAAGTGCGGCCCTGGTTTGATTTGCCAGCAAGTGCTCAGAGAGGGGAAGGAGGCCCCCCCACTAACTGGCCATCTGACATGGTCTGTGCAGCTCAGGGCTCCCATCAGCACTGACCATTCTTCAAGGGAAACCACACAGGAAATGCAGGTACTGAGCACATGTGATCTTAGCTACGTTTCTCTCTCCACCCTCCCCTGGACTGTGCTGGAGACCTGCACTGGTTGGACAGAACGGCTTCAAACACAAGCGGGTCAGGGCCCCTTGGCTAGCTGTGCTGAACCGGGTTTCAAACTGATGCAAGTTCACCCTGCCTCTTAAATCATTTCCACAGAGATATCCTTAGGTACCAAGCCAGTTCTTCCCAGCCCAGCCCCTAGAGGCAGTGCATTCTGGGAAACTCAGCAAACCCGCCAGGGCACTGAGGGGCAGCATTTGGGAGGGGGTGTATGGACCTGTATAAATCATTGGCCATGGCGTGTTCCGTGTCCCCGGCTGTGCTGATCTGCAGAGGATGTGGGTCTGTTACAGCCCCATGTACAGCCCCTGGCTCTCCGGTTCATACTGTAGAGAGGCTCACGCTTTTCGCTCTGAAGTTGCTTGGTTCAGTTCCTGCTGGTGCTTGTTGTGCTCACACGCACGTGTTTCCAATCCTTTAATCATCCTCCTGGGTCCTCTTTGACCCCTCTCCAATTTATCAGCATCCTTCCTGGATGGTGGGCACCAGAACTGGACACAGGATCCCAGCAGCAATCATACCAGGGCCAAATCCAGAGGTAAAATAACCTCCTGGCTCCTTCTCCAGATTCCCCTGTTTCTACATCCCAGGATCTCACTGGCTCTGTTTGGCTGCAGCGTCTCACTGGGAGCTCATGTTCAGCTGATCATCCACCAAGACCCCCAGTGTGTCCTGTAGCATGTGTGAGGGCAAAGTGCTGATATGTGTGTTAGTGGCACGCTGGGGCAGGACTCAAAGAGGGCAGAGTTAAGGTTGTTTTGCGGGGTAGGGATTTTCCTTCTGAGTGTTTATACATCAGTGACCTATGTTCATTTGCTAGAATAGCTGCATATCACAGTGTGTTGTTTGACCAGCTCGTGCTGTGACAATCCGGCAGGTAAATAGAGAGGTTTTGAGAATTAGTGCAGGCGGTTCGACAGTAGGAAGAATTGCAGCCAGCCAGAGAGCTCGCTGGAAATTGATTGTAGCCACTTCAGCAAACACAGGAGGCTCTCACAGGAAATTGTCTTTGGTCAAGAAGCATCAGGGGGGTTGTTCACACCATCAGCATCCTCTGGTCCTGCGGGCTAGCTCAGATCGGCGCTTCCTGTCCGTGCTGGGTGCTGCCATTCGCTGCTCTCATCTCCCACTCCCCGGGCTCTGCCTGTGTCCCAAAGACCAGCCGCACCCACTGCTGAGATGGGCAGGGCTGCAGGGGGTGGGGGTGGGGAGGGGCGAAGGGTAACGACAGGAAGATGCCAGACCAGTGCTGTGTAGCGTGAAAGGGCAGGTCATGAAACCCGAGACTGAGGCTGGGCCCCGGGGGAGGAGCCGGTAGCAGCAGAGCAAAGGGCGGTGATGGGAGCTGGGCCAGCGAATGGGGTTTGAAGAGGGATCTGAAGGTGGATTGAGAGGCTCCTTTGAGCCCCGAGAGAGAGAGGCCAATCCAGACACTGGGGGCTGCATGAACAAACCCTGTAGGCCCAAGGGGGAGAAGATGAAGGATCAAGGAGGGAGGCGGTGGCGGAGTGGGCTCAGGAACTTGGAGAGAGAGAGCACCTGGCCTTGGGGTTATGGCACCGGGCTGGGACTCAGCTGGGACTCACACGGGATCTGCTCTGGCTAGAGAACCTGCATGGGAAACTTCCAGCAGAAAGCAGCCTCTCTGGAGCAGATGGAGTTGATCATGGGAAGCAGATTTGTTAGAAGCTTAGTGAGGGGGGTCACCACATGGTGTGTCTGGCTCTCATGCTGCCTGCTGGGCCATGTGTCTTTACTTCCTATGTGGTTTCACGCTCATTCTCGTGGAGGAGGCAAAGCTCCTACCACAGGCATGCGCCTGAAGCTACAGGCTGAGTCTGAATCTGGTTAATCACTATGTTATATTTGCACCTGGCAGAGAAGTAGATAAACACAGGGAGAGCTGATTTAATCACAGCCAACTGCTGTGGAGACTTTGGGCTAGTCTACACTACAAAACTAAAAAGAGCAGGAGAACTTGTGGCACCTTAGAGACTAACACATTTATTTGAGCATAAGCTTTCGTGGGCTCCAGCCCACTTCATTGGATGCATGGAGTGGAAAATACAGTAGGAAGAGATATAGACAGAGAACATGAAACAATGGGTGTTACCATACAGCAGGGGTCCCCAATGCGGTGCCCGCGTAGTGGATGCTGCTGAAATTTGGTGGCATTTCGGCGGCGGTGCCTCTGGATGACGTCATCTTGGGAGATTGGCCAGTCCTTGCTTACAGATAGCCCCATTTTCATTACCACGACAAACAGTTTTTTTCTCTCCTGCTGATAATAGCTCACCTTAACTGATCACTCTCGTTAGAGTGTGTATGGTAACACCCATTGTTTCATGTTCTCTGTGTATATATAGATCTTCCTACTGTGTTTTCCACTGCATGCATCCAATGAAGTGGGTTTTAGCCCATGAAAGCTTATGCTGAAATAAATTTGTTAGTCTCTAAGGTGCCACAAGTTCTCCTGTTCTTTTTGTGGATACAGACTAACACGGCTGCTACTCTGAAACTACAAAACTAAGTTCACCTAAGTTATGTTGACCTACAGTTGTTATAGTAATTAAATCACTTTTGCATGTCCACACTAGGATCCTTGGGTAAGTGATGTGCATCATCACTTGCGCATCCTCACTTGCATCACTGTACAGAGCAGTGCACCATGGGTAGCTATCCCACTGTGCAACTTGCCACCATCTGCCACAAGGTGTTTTGGGAAGGGTTTGCAATGCCTCATGGAGGCAAATGAGTCACGCAGGGGTGACTGGGAACATGGTTTCAACATCCCATGATGCACTTTTATTCATCCTATAATTTTATCTGCATCCCATAATGCAATGGTTCTCAAACTTTTGTACTGGTGACCCCTTTCACAAACAAGCTCCTCAGTGTGACCCCCCTTTATAAATTAAAAACACATTTTTTATATACTTAACACCATTCTAAATGCTGGAGGCAAAGTGGGGCTTGGGGTGGAGGCCGACAGCTCACGACCCCGCATGTAATAACCTCGCAACTCCCTAAGGGGTCCCAACTCCCAGTTTGAGAACCCTCGCCATAATGTTTTGTGCCTCTTTTTAAAAGCCCCACAAACCCACACATCCATCATCTCTGTGAGAAGCATGGATCCTGCACAGCTCTGCACTAGTGTGATGAGCATTGCAAACACAACACACCTGATCCTGCAGTATTTCCAGAGCTGTGAGAGGAGCCGTGCGGAATATGATGATTCCTAGCTTGGTGTGCCCCATGGAAAGAAACAATTCAAGGTTGTTGGCAGTCACAGAGCAGCTGCAGATGGTGGAATACCAGTTCTGGGCCTGAGAAACAAGCACTGACTGGTGGGATTGCATTGTTATGCAGGATAACGAGCAGTGCCTGCAGAACTTTAAGATGTGCAAGGCCACATTCCTGGAAGTGTATGTGGAGCTCGCCCCAGCCCTCCAGTGCAGTGAAACCAAACTGAGAGCTGCACTGACAGTGGAGAAGTGAGTGGCGACCACTGTGTGGAAGCTTGCAACGCCAGATTGCTACCAATGAGTCGGGAATCAATTTGGAGTTGGAAAATCCACCATGGGGGCTGCTGTGATGCAAGTATGCAAGGCCATTAATCGCCTCCTGCTACGAAGGACTGTGACTCTGGGCAATGTGCAGGACATCGTGGATGGTTTTGCAGAAGTGTGTGTCTGAACTGCATTTGGGCGATAGTTGGCAAACATATCCTATTTTGGCACCAGACCACCTGGCCACAGGCTATATCAACAGAAAGGGCTACTTTTCTATGGTATTGCAAGTGCTGGTGGATCACTGGGAATGTTTTACCAACATCAACGTGGGCTGGTCAGGCAAGGTGCATGACGCATGGATATTTAAAAACACGGGCCAGTTCATAAACCTGCAAGCAGGGACTTTCTTTCCAGACCAGAGGATTACCATTGGGGATTACAGCCCATAGTGATCCTGGGAGACCCAGCCTACCCCTTACTTCCATGGTTCATGAAGCCATCTACCAGCAGAATGACAGCTGAACATGCCTTTGGACGTTTGAAAGGCCGCTGATGCTGTCTACTCACAAGATTAGACCTTAGTGGAAAAAAAATCCCAATGGTTATAGCCAGTAGCGTAGCTGTGGGGGAGCAGCCACTCCCCCACCAAGCACAAGTGGCGCCTTTTAAATTTTACCCGGGAGCGGAAAAACAAAGGCGCCACCCGCTGCGGCGCTTTTACGGATTGGGCGGGTCTTCGGCAGCGGGACCTTCACTCGCTTCGGAGCGAGCGAAGGTCCCGCCGCCGAGGTGCTGCTGAAGATCTGGAGCGCTGCCCTGTCAGTAAAAGCACCGCAGCGGGTGGTGCCTCTTGTGTTTTCGCTCCCCCTCTTCCCTCCATCTAGCTACGCCACTGGTTCTGGCTGCCTGCTGTGTGCTTCAGAATCTCTGTGGAGCAAAGTGGGAGACGTTGCCGCTGGGGTGAAGGGCGGAGGTGGAACAGCTGTCTGCTGATTTTGAGCAGTCAGATACCAGGGCTATATGAAGAGCTCAACGGGCAGCTATTTGGCTCAGGGAGGCTTTGAAAAGACCATTTTAATAGTGGGCCACAGTAATGTGTGTTGCTGTTGTGTACTCTGCCTGGCACTGCTTTTTGCATCCCAGTTTGAACCTTGTAATGAGTGCTGTGTGTGTAGTAATATAACGGTGCAAATGCACCTATTGCTATCAGTGAATAGTGTCAGCCCCAGCCGCCATATGTTGTGAACTAATAAAGATGAATTAAGTTAGACTTTTGTGAATAAATAGACTTTTATTCCAAATCCAGGCAAACAGACATATTTGTAACCGAATGAAACTTTATAAATACAGGGGAAAGAACCTTTGAAGGGGAAAGAACAGTCATGTCCATTTCACAGACACATACACCAGCCATGCCTCTCCGGTCAGTGTATGTGTGGCTGTGATTGCCTGTACTCTCCCATGGGATGGAGTGGTCGGGGTAGTGCAGCGGTCCCAGACATCACATGGAATGTGTGTCTCTGTGTGTGTGTGTGTCTGTGTGTGTGTAGGGAGGTCCTGGAGGCGAGCAGGGGCCTGTTGAACCTGAAGGTCAACAAGAGTCTTCAGCATGTCTGTTTGCCACTCGAGAAGTGCTAGCATCTCCTGCTGCACGTCTCTCTCCTTTTCCTGCACTGTCTCCTCTCCACGCTATCCCTGTCCATTCTGTCCGTGAGGGTGAGTCTCCAAGCCCCGTGCTCAGTATCCAAAGCACCAGAGGCTTGCAGGATGTCTTGGAACTTGTCATTCCACATTCTCTTTCTTCTCCACCTTATCTGACTGAGCCGCTCCACTGGTGTGGGTGGAAAGACCCTCAAGGCCCCATTTCCAGCTGCAAAAGATCCAATGCACAGAGGCACTATTGCGAGTGTATTCACGAGATAAATGGAAAACTTGGTAAACTAACCTCACTTCCCTTTATCCACACAAGTTACAAGCATTCCGTTCTCATTTCTCCTTGGGATTCGTGTAGTGCAGTGGCAATGGTGCCATGGTGAGTACAGCCTTGGCGGGAGGGAACGAGTTGGGACAATATGTGTGGGGAGGGGCAGGGGGTAGCTCATGGACATGCGTATAGTGCAATTGAACCGAATACTAGCACCATTTCCCACAGGCAGTGGTGATTTTAGCTGATATCTCCCTCCTGAGGGTAACAGAGGCTGAAAGGGAACAGCTCCTGCACGCACTGGGCTCCAGACTGGGTCTGTGTGCTGCTAGCTTGTGTGCTGCAATGGTGCCTGCTGAAAGTAATTGCTGTGGCGCATGGGGAAGTGTCCTATCGTGGTGGAAGAAATCAGGCCAGCCCTTCCCAGAAACCTTCAGCAGAGGATTACAGACGACACTCCTAGCATATAAGCAGCAGGCACACTGAGGTGTACACACTCACAACACATGCAGGGCCCTGCTTGGTGCATAGAAAGGAGCAGCCATAGGTGCCTGTGGCCACAGTGTATTCATTTGTGTTTTTGCCAGTGCACTTATCATACCTTCAGAGAGATGTCACTCTGGGCACTAGGGAAGAGCATTTGCTAAGGTTAAACTCCATCAGGGTTCCCTAGATTCTCTCTCTCCCTTGGCTCTTTTTCCAAAGGCCCTTCCAATATTTTGTTGTTAATTATGTTGACTCTGGATATTCTTGTTAACCATATAAATGCCCAATCCCTTTCTTAATTTTCCTAAATTCTTAGTCGCAATTTCCTGTGGCAGTGAGTTCCACAGTCTAATTATGCATCATCTGGAAACACAGTTCCTTCCCCATCTTTTTTAATCTCATTGAATATCCCCTTGTTCTTGGTGTTATGAAACAAGGAGAACACTGGGAAGGCACTAACTACCCCTTTAAGGGACAGGCAGGAGGCTACAGCTGGGACAGCCTGGGGTGTAATCAAGGAGACCCTGCCCTGGGCTATATAAAGAGGGAACTGGAGGGGACTAGAACCCATGCAGGTTGCAGCAGGTGGTGCTTTCTCTCAAGGTCTATGAGATCAGCCTGAGACTGAGTGTTTATGAATGTTAACTTTGGGAGCTTGGCCCAGGGTCCTGAGGTGAGGACCCTATGAACTGTTTGTTGTAATTGCTCCTATCCTGAAGCCTTATTAAGAAGGGATGTGCTATTTTGTTAATTAGTGTTGGCTTCTCCTTGCCCTGGACTGTTAAAGCAAACCTATTAAATTAAGGAGGAGTGCACCCACAGTGCCACACCAGACCACAAGGGGGCGTGCAGGGACTGCCCACAACTTTTTACCAAAAAAAGCTTCCCAACTACCTTCTGTCTCATTCACCTCTGATCTATGATAAGCAATCCCACCTCCTCTCCATGGCGAACAATCCCAGGCTTTTCAGTCTCTTGTTATGGTTTTTCCAAACCCTTGATCATTCTCCACCCTCCTCTGAATCCCTTTGCAAAGTTCTGTGTCCTTTCAGAGGATTAGTTGAGTTAATTAACCAAATATTGGAGATTTGGGGAGTGAGGGTCTCCTTCGGATTTTGAATGGCAGATTTGTTAATGTTTTGTATCCAGAGCAGGCACAGGACCATTTGAGACATCAGAATAAATATTTGGTCTGTGTCAGATTAGAGCCTGAGAGCAAATAATGCTCCTGGGGCCACTGAGACCAGATTTAATGGGTTTTTATCTTCCAAGTCATGCTGCTAACTCCAACTTCAGGATACCTAACAGTATGTAAAAGTCTAGTTGTGATCATGGTCCTAATCATAATCATGATTTTGGTGGTGGTCATCATTGCTTTAGGATTAGGTGTGGGAGATAAAGTTCCCAGCCCCTGATGATTCAGTCTCCAGGTGCATGGGTTTTTTCCCTTGTGTCTTACAGCTCTGTATCTTCTGGCCTCTTTGGCTTTAGCCGTCAGCTCAGACAGGATTCTTTAATTTCTTTTATGGTCCCTGTCACTGTAATACCTGAGGGGTAGCCGTGTTAGTCTGAATCTGTAAAAGCAGCAAAGAATCCTGTGGCACCTTATAGACTAACAGACGTTTTGCAGCATGAGCCTTTCGTGGGTGAATACCCACTTCTTCGAAGAAGTGGGCATTCACCCACGGAAAGCTCATGCTGCAAAATGTCTGTTAGTCTATAAGGTGCCACAGGATTCTTTGCTGTAATAACCTGAGAGTATCACTGACACGAACAGAGTTTTCCTCACATCTCCTATGAGGAAGAGATGTGTCTTTATCCTCATTTTGTAGAGGGAGAACCAAGGCTCAAATGCACAAAGGTATTTATGCACTTAAGCAGAGGCGCTGAGTTCCCAGAGGGTACTCAAACCCTGTTCTGCCCCAGGGCTCTGCCCCCCACCCCTGCCCTGTCTCTTCCTGCCCACACTCCTCCTCCCTCCCAGCGCCTCCTGCAGGATGCACAGCTGATCACGGGGGGTGGGAGTGGGAGGCACTGACTAGCGGGGCCGCAGGTGGGCAGGTGGGCAGGTGGGCTGAGGGGCAGGATCTGATTGGCGGGGCTGCCAGTGGGTGCTGAATACCCACTGTTTTTTTCTGAGGGTGCTCCAGCCCCAGAGCACCCACGGACTCGGCGCCTATGCACTTACGTCCCAGTTTTAGGTGCCGGTGCGATCCGCAAAACTCCCAGTTGGCTGCCCCCAAGCCCTGTAGCTGCCTAAACTTACTTGGTGACTAGACCTCTGCTGTAAAAGTTCCCTTAGACCTACGTTTCTGCCTCTGAGTGTGAGCTGCTGCCTCACTGTAGGTGCCGGTTGCCTGTTTTACCCATGGGGCCTGATGTGGTAGGTGTGCTTAGGCTGCCTGCCTTTACAAACAGCTGTGGGGTAACTGGGGGAGGACAATCCCCTCTCTTTATAACCTTAGGCCAGTGCTTGGAGCACTCGCCTGGGATGTGGGAGACCCTACTTCAAGTATCCCCTCTGCCTGAGGAGAGAATTTGAACAGGAATTTGCCACTTCTCAGGTGAGAGCTCTACCTGTCGGGCTGTGGGACAGTCTGATGTGGGGCTCCCCCTTGGGAGCTACCACCCGATGTGCCAAGACTACTTCTGCCCCCTGCTTCCCCTGCCAGCTTGGGGCTCCAGCACCCTGTCTTGCTGAGCCAGACACTCCCGTCTGCTCCAACACAGACCCAGGGTCTGAATTACTTGCCCCAAAGCTGCAGGTTTGCCTGAAAGCAGTTCACAGAAGTGTTCCTGCCTTTAACACTCAGATGCCCAACTTCCAATGGGGTCTAAACCCAAATAAATCGGTTTTACCCTGTATAAAGCTTATGCAGGGTAAACTCATAAACTGTTCACCCTCTATAACACTGATAGAGAGATATGCACAGTTGTTTGCTCCACCAGGTATTAATACACACTCTGAGTTAATTAATAAGTAAAAAGTGATTTTATTAGATACAGAAAATAGGATTTAAGTGGTTCCAACTTAGTAACAGACAGAACAAAGTAAGTCACCAAGCAAAATAAAATAAAATGTGCAAATCTCTGTCTAATCAAACTGAATACAAATAATCTCACCCTCAGAGATGCTTCAGTAAGTTTTTTCCTCAGACTGGACACCTTCCAGGCCTGGCACAATTCTTTCCCCTAGTACAGCTCTTGTTCCAGCTCAGGTGGTAGCTAGGGGATTTCTCATGATGGCCACCCCCTTTGTTCTGTTCCACCCCTTTATGTATCTTTTGCATAAGGCGGGAATCCTTTGTCCCTCTCTGGGTTCCCAGCCCCTCCTTCTTAATGGAAAGACACCAGGTTAAAGATGGATTCCAGTTCAGGTGACATGATCACATGACTTCATTGCCCACTTGCCAGCACACACACGTATACAGGAAGACTTACAGGTTAAACACACCCATCTGCAGACAATTGTCCTGGTTGATGGGAGTCATCAAGATTCCAAACCATCATTAATGGCCCACACTTTGCATAATTACAATAGGCCCTCAGAGTTATATTTCATATTTCTAGTTTCAGATACAAGCGTGGTACATTTATACAAATAGGGTGATCACACTCAGTAGATTATAAGCTTTGTAACGATACCTTACAAGAGACCTTTTGCAAGAAGCATATTCCAGTTACATTATATTCACTCATTAGCATATTTTTATAAAACCATAGAGACTGCAACGTGTCACACCTGCCAGCTCTCCTATGGACGTGGTTCCATTTCAGTTATTTAACTAAATAATAATAATTGGACCAGAGTGAGACTCACTCTATAGCCCAGTGATCAGGGCCCTCACCTGAGAGGTGGGAATCCCCTATTCTCAAATCCCTGCTCATCAGGGAGAGGGGGACTGGAAGCCATAGTCTCCCACTCGCCAGGTGAGTGCCCTGACAACCACTGCGCTAAAGGTAACAAGGGAGCTCCTCTCCCTCCCCCGGCCGTGGACTTACGCGCCTGCCTAACTCACTCTCACAAGAAATGACTTAGATGCCTGAATTCCATGAGAAGGATGGGGCTTAGCCAGTGATTTCCCTACACCCCCCCTGAATTTCCCCAACACCCCCCCCCAGTTTTGTGAGCTAGTTACATACCAATTTAGTGACTGTTTGGAAATCTGAATTTAAACTGAAACATTAATACACACTTTAAAAGCTTATACAGTGTATGATAAAATACGTGTGCCTGAAAAAATATAATAGATTTGAAAAGTATGAACATAGACTAGCTTCCTTGCTTCCTTAAACAGCTGTTGTTTTTGATGATGTCAGTGCACTCATTTCGGTGATGTTGGCCAACCTAATAATTTCAAATGAATGATTTGTAAGCACAGTCTAAATGAGTTCTCCCTGACAGCTAGTGATGAGCTGGGGGCTAAGGCTTCAGGACCAGATTGTATTTACATTCACACCTAATCTACCTAGGGATCCAGCAAACAGAGCTGTGCTGCCCAAGTGATAGATTTTGCCTGGGGTTGGGTTAAAAGTCACTTGAATGTGGGGGGAATGGGGGATGAAATGTTGTTCTTATTGTATGAGTAAAGGGCAGTAGAACTGTAGCCTGTGCTGATTTGAAGGCATCAAGAGAGAGGGTGGGAACCTGCCTCTCTCCACTGTTTAAAGACAGAGCTGATTAGGCTCCATAGAGAGTCTTTTGTTTTGTTAAGTGACCACTGCAGCTGAAATCACTGACAAATCAGGTCTAAGTGCTTAGTCCTGCTGTGGGGACAGTGTTCCTGTGGGTACAGTGTTTTTGTGTAAGAGACAGCCCAGACTGCACTAGCAGCGAGGTTCCCCACTGAGAGCTCAGCGGAAATCACTGAGAGCTGGTGAAACCTCAAGAGACCAACTCGCAGAGGTCACAGTGGCAGGTGGCAGCAGAAGGTGACTGTGCAGGGCCATTGGCAACAGAGCGGTGGAGTGAACGGTGGCACAACGAACAGCCGTGGCCAGAGCGAACAGTGAGCAGCTGGAGGAACGAGCAAGGTGCCTTCTTGCTCTCCA
This sequence comes from Mauremys mutica, assembly GCF_020497125.1. NCBI lineage: Eukaryota > Metazoa > Chordata > Testudines > Geoemydidae > Mauremys > Mauremys mutica. The sequence goes on along the minus strand of NC_059083.1, from coordinate 10,688,535 downwards.
CCTGGGAGGTGTACTCACGTGAAAGCACCTCTGAACTCTGAGTCTCCACTGACCAAGGACAACACCGGTGAGTGGAGTGCGGTGGAGAGAAAAATGACAGGACTGGCTACAAACGAAATAAAAGGTAAAAACGCAGGCTAATACCTAACAAGCTAAGTGAACTTAAAAGCAAAAGGTTTTGTCTCACCATATGCTACAGCAGTCTGTTCCAGCTGACAAGCCTTCCAGCTACGACTACCCCTCCCCTAGTTCAATTATTCTTTTTTTTTTTTTGTCTTTTGAGCATTGTTGCTGCTGTGAGCAAAGATGGGAGGAGAGACAGATGATGGGGAGGCCACTGTTTCTTGTTCTTATACCTCTCTCCTCTCTTTGAAGATTGCCCCCAACTGGGGTGCAGGCAACAAGCAGTTTCTCTTGTGGAAGTGAGGTCTGAACTGTCCCTGTGATGAAAGAGAAATTTCTTATTCACACCTTCCCCCGCTGCTGGAGAATAACAGCTTAAGCAGTGATAGCTGGAGCCAGTGTGTCTTTGTCTCTGAACAACTGGCTTGTGGGTGTTACCCAGAATTACAGCGTATTTCAGTAACAAACAGTAGTATCTCATCACTTCACATATAGTGTGGCTACATATATTTCAGCAGGATAATGATGTTCAGCAGATTATGACTTTTCAAATGCTATCTCACAAGGTGAATACTTTGTACAAAATGTATCATAGTCTTGTAAAAGTGATGAACATAATAGTATAAACCGTCACAGTTTTCTGTGAATGCCAGCTGCCTCACTGCCACTTTAGGCACCTGTAAGTCCCGTTGTGACTCCTCCCACTCAAGATGCTGGTTATGCAGCCCCATTCCAGTGTGTCCGTCTCTTCCCCCACACCAAATATTCCACCTTTTTTTTTATGGAAGGGGCCCCTGAAATTGCTGTGCCCCAGGCCCCCTGAATCCTCTGGGCGGCCCTGGATTGGGATACCCTCCACCACCCCTTTCTCTGTCCCTGAGAAGTCAGCTGTGTGACTGCTCCCCTCCAGGAGGTCAGATACACAGTCCCTTCTCAAAACTTGGGTCACAGGCTGAGTGCCTGGGTGTACAGATGCTGACTCAGCCATTCTGTCCTGGGCATCCTCTCCTAAGTGACCAGTGAGGAGACATTCCTGCACCCTCACTATTCCTTCCTCAGTTTCCCCCTTGGGCCCCCTCCTCAGACACATTCCTCTGTACTCCCTAGGAAGGATTCTGTCTCAACTTTTTCTTTTCTTTTCTTTTCTTTTCTTTTTTTGTCACTTAAAGCGAAGATTTTGTTAATGAAAACTATACTTAAGCAAAATGTTCAAAGTGACCTTATAACCTAGCTATTAAATGTGTCAGGATTTTGTATGCACAATCTTGTCTGAGGTTTAAGTTGTGTAAACTGACTTTTGAAAAGTGGCCCTATATTTTTTAGTTTTGCTTGAAATAAGGACTGCAGGATTAGACACTCTAAAGTATAGCATCATTCGTGGCAATTGTCTCTGGGCTGAAATGTTTAATATACAGCAACATTACACAACACTTTAGATAAAGACGTGAAGAACAATATGGTAACTGCAGGGCTGGAATTAGATTATTTTTTTTCCTCAGCTGCCAATCATGCCAATATCCATGCAGTAATACGACTACTTAAATGGGCATTTTATACTGAGAACTTATCGTACAGAGATTTAGACTCTATAGGCATTTCTTAACTGACCGCATAGTCTCAAGATAGGCTTGACGTGATTAAACATCTTGGTGTCCCTCTAAATCTATTCTCTCATCCAGTAACTTCCAGTTAAGTGGGCATTAAACCCATTTATTTAAATCTAGCTCTGCAAAACTTTCTGCGGTTTACTTCTTTTCAACAAAAGGAAATGCAGGGTGTCAACAATACAACTGTACACTTCAATGTGCAGTACCGCAAGCTCCTCAGCTCAGCTGCCTTTTTATAAAGACATCTTAACACTGGTCAGTTCAGTAGAATAGACTTGTTTATTTACTACTAGCAAAAGCCTGTGTGGCCATGCTTACCTGTGTTACCACTTGTTAACCACTAATATTGCACATTTCTTTGCTGCCTGCCTCTGCTAAGCAACCAGAGCACTTGCTGCTAGCTGTTCTGCAGTGTCTCAAAATGTTTCCAAAGAGCTAAAGGTTTTGTTTAAAAATGCACAGTTGCTTCCAGCTCTATGCTATTGTGGTGCTGTTCATTTTAAAGCTTTGGTTTTCAAACTGTAAGGTGTGCTCTCCTGGGTTACAAGGCAAGTGTGAGGACCTGACTGGTTAACAGTGCTGAGTCTCCTACTCTACCTCTTGCTGCTGCTGCCAGGCTGGAAGAAGGAGGAGGAAGGAGGAATAAATACAGGACCTTTTTTTAAGAGAGGGGGAGAAGCAATCCAGGAAACTAAAGGCCCATTAGTTTGATCTCAATTATATGCAAGGTGTTAGAACAAATTTTGGGAGAGTAATTAAAGACAGAGGTAAATGGCAACTGGGATAAAATACAACATGGTTTTACAATAGATGTGCCAGACAGTCAAACCAACCTGATCTGTCTTTGAGAAGATAACCACTGTTCTAAACAAAGAAAAAGCAGGAGATCTAATCTGCCTGGAGTTCAGTAAAGCATTTGATACAAATCCACATGGGAAATCATTAGTTAAATTGGAGAAGCTGGGGATTAATATGAAAATCAAAAGGAGGGTACAGAACTGGATAAAGGGGAGACTACCCTGGGTCAGACTGAAGGGTGAATTGTCAGGCTGGAGGGAGGTTACTAGTGGAGTTCCTCAAGGATCAGTCTTGGTACCAATTTTATTTAACATTTTCATTAATGACCTTGGCACACAGAGTGGGAGTGTGCTAATAAAATTTGCGAATGACACAAAGTTGGGCTGTATTGCCAATATGGAGGAGGAATATCATAATGAGTTGGGTGACCTTGAAAATGGGAGTAATAGAAATAGGATGAAATTTAATAGTGCAAGGACACTTACAGGCTAGCAACAAGAATAAGCAGGGATTTATCAGCAGGAAGTGACAGAGGAGGAGAAAAACCTGGGAGCATTGGCGGATCACAGGATGACTGAGCTGCCAATGTGATGCAGCTGTGAAATAGGCCACTTCAATCCTAGGATGTCAGGCAAGGCATTTCCAGTAGAGATAGGGAACTTGAAGTGGTGTTATCATTGTTCGAGCCACGGATGAGACTTTATCTGGAGTACTGGGTGCAGTTCTGGTCTCCCATGTTTCAAACTGGAAGATGGTGCCGAGAAGGGCTGCTAGGATGATCAGAGGAATGGAGAAACTCCTACAAGAAGAGACTTGAGGATATCGGCTTGGTTAGCCTAACAAAATGAAGGCTGAGGGGAGGTATAATTGCTCTCTATAAATATGTCCGACGGATAAACTCCAGGGAGAGAGTGGTGCTATTTAAGTGAAGGGCCAGTGGTAGTACAAGAACAAATGGATATCAACTGGCTGTCAGCAAATCTAGGCTTGAAATCAGATGAAAGTTTCTAACCATCAGAGGAGTGAAGTTCTGGAACAGCCTTCTAAGGGAAGTAGTGGGGGCAAAAAACCTACCTCGTTTGAAGATTGAGCTTGATAAGTTTATGGAGCGGGTGGTATGATGAGGTTGCTACACTGGCAAATAGTCTATCCATTACTGCAGTTAGCAAATACCTCCAATAGCTGGTGATGGGACACTAGATAGGAAGAAAGAACAACTTGTGGCACCTTAGGGACTAGCAAATTTATTTGAGCATCAGTTTCGTGGGCTACAGCCCACTTCACCGGATGCATGCAGTGGAAAATACAGTAGGAAGAGATATATATACACATACACACACAGAACATGAAACAATGGGTGTTACCATACACACTATAAGGAGAGTGATCAGTTAAGGTGAGCTTTTATCAGCAGGAGAGAAAAAGAACTGTTTGTCGTGGTAATGAAAATGGCCCATTTCCAGCAATTGACAAGAAGGTGTGAGGAACTGTAGGGGGGCAGGAAATAAGCCTGGGGAAATAGTTTTACTTTGTGTAATAACCCATCCCCTCCCAGTCTTTATTCAAGCCTAATTTAATGGTGTCCAATTTGCGAATTAATTCCAACTTAGCAGTCTCTCATTGGAGTCTGTTTTTGGAGTTTTGTTGTTGTAATATTGTGACTTTTAGGTCTGTAATCAAGTGGCCAGGGAGGTTGAAGTGTTCTCTAACTGTTTTTTGAATGTTATAATTCTTGACATCTGATTTGTGTCCATTTATCCTTTTGCACAGAGACTGTCCGGTTTGGCCAATGTACATGGCAGAGGGGCATTGCTGGCACATGATGGCATATGATATATCACATTGGTAGATGTGCAGGTGAACGAGCCCCTGATGGTGTGGCTGATGTGATTAGGTCCTATGATAGTATCCCCTGAATAGATATGTGGACAGAGTTGGCAATGGGCTTTGTTGCAAGGATAGGTTCCTGGGTTAGTGTTTTTGTTCTGTGGTGTGTGGTTGCTGGTGAGTATTTGCTTCAGGTTTGGGGGCTGTCTGTAAGCAAGGACTGGCCTGTCTCTCTGAAGATCTGTGAGAGACAGGCTAGTCCTCGAATAATATTGGAACCAGTTCCGCTAGGGCACAAGCAGCCTCTGCTGCTTCCTAGAGAAGCATTCCCATTTTAGATGTCTGCAAAGCAGAACCTTGGGTTGCCATAAATATCTTTTCCAAACACTACTTGGTAGAAGCATCCAGAGTAGATGCTTCCTTTGCAGACCTGTATTGCAAACTCTTTTTAGATAGACTCTGAGAACCCAGCTTCTTATTTTAGATCTGTGTTTGTAAGTCGACAAGAGCGGAATATACATATGGACAAGTACTTGAAGAGAGAAATTACTTACTTGGAGAGTAGTTGGAGTTTGTCAAGATGTGTTGTTCATATGTGTATTCCATGACTTGTCCTCCTTCCCTCTCACTTTAGAGTCCTGTTACGTACGTGGATGCTGTGCTGGAGAAGGAGCTGAGTGGCAGTTGGATCCATGCTGCCCTTTATAGCTTTAATACAGGAGCAGGAGGGCAACCAGAGCACACATGTGGCCCAAACAAACAACGCTGGCCAAAACACCCCAATCTCAAGGACATCGGGTGCATGCACACCAAGAGTGGAATATACAGATAGACAACAACTCTCAAACTATAGTTACTGTACAAGTAAGTAACTTTTCTATAAAATGTTAATGATGGTTTTAAGGCTGGACTAGCTGGGGATTTGTGGTGGTGGTGGTTGAAGTATGCTGGCAGAACTGTGCAGAGTACACAGCACAAGTCTACAATATTTGGATGTGAACAGCACTCTCATGAGAATCTGTTTCACTGGGAAATTGTGAATATTTGCACATAGGTCTCAGTCTATTTTTGTATATGTTCTCTAAGAAAATGTCAATTCCCCTGTGGTAGGATTTTGCTTCCCTTCAGTGATTATAAAGAAGATGCAGGGGAAGAGGCCCTTCACAAGTCTGAAATGCAGAGCATGCTCTGACACCTGAAATCACACAGGAAAGAAGCACAAAGTAAACCATTGCTTAGGCAGGCTCCTGTCACTGTTAAAGTTTCTGTGGTAAATAATTTCCACTACGATAGTGGAGCAGACAGAAAAAAATAGCATTAAAGAAAAGAAAGTTCAAGCCAGAGTTTGAGGTAAAATTTGCTTACCAGGGAAGCGGGGCGAATTGCATGATATTGTTGCATTCCATTAAAGTATTTCAGTGTAAGGGTAGGTCATAAGGGTCCCAGTCTCCTAATCCCTACAGAACATTAATAATCTCTAGCTGTATTACATTTTGAAAAAACTGTGTTAATAAAATATTATGGTTGGTAAGTCAAGCACTGCAATTAAGAAATGCTAGAATTAAGGTTGCCTATGCAACCTTAATTTTGTCCCTTTGTGCATACATTGTGTAACTGTCTTTAATTACGTGATCACTTACTATATTTCCACAGGTTCCCTGCCTCATTCAGTACACAGGATACATGGTGATCTGGGAATGAATCGGGGTTGTGCAGTTCAGGAGAGCCCCTGCCTCATTTGTTGAGGAAGTAGGAATGTGTGTAGTGACAGCGAATGAAACGGGATTGCAGGTAGGTCTCATTGTTTAATGCAGTTGGTTGCAGCCCTGAAAAATTGGATTCTAACCCGGCTTCTGCCACAGAATTCCTGTGTGATGCTAAGCAAGTAACTGAAACCAAACTTTTCATAGGTGGCCACCAATTGTGTGTTCCTCATTTTTTGGGTGCCCAGTGTAAGACTCCAGAGGGGCCTGTCTTGCAGAGGCGATGAGCACTCAGTGCTCATGACTGTTACTGAAGCTGATGGGGACTGTGCTTTGAACATATAAAATGGTAGAAAAATGCTAAGTATTCTGAAAAAAAGTCATAGACGTCTTTAGTTGGGCACCCAAAATTAGTGTCCATTTTTGACAATTTCGACCTTAATCTCCCTTTGCCTCATACCCCATCTATAAAATGGGAATAATAATACCACTTTGCCTCTCAAGGGTGTTGCAAAGATCAATTCATTAATATTTCTGACGCATTCTGATACTGTGGCAAGAGAACCATAACTTCCAGGAGAAAATTAATAATATTATATTCATCATGATCATCATCGGTGATCCCTTGATTTGAGGATGAGCTCTACCATGAATTTCCATATAGGTCCTGAGATGACTCAGGAGTCCTATCCTGGAACCACAGATCCTCCCGTAGTAGGTACAGACATTTCCTGGCAGGCCAGTTGGCTGCTGGGAGAATGTTCTTAATTTTTTCTTCCCTCTCTCTCTCTTTCCAGCTTCGAGGACAAGGCGCTTCTTCTCAAAGCAGGCCATTGCCTGATGGAGGATGTGGCACCATTGGGATCGGTTGGTGGCTTGCTCCTCCCAGCTTGTGTTGTCCACATCAGTTTTCTTGAGATACGTTTTCAGTGTGTCTTTGTAGTGTTTCCTCTGACCGCCACTGGATCTCTGACCATGGGTGATCCGAGAGTAGAGGACTTGTTTTGAGAGGCGAGAGTCCGGCATCCGCACACAAAGTCCAGCCCAGCAGAGTTGGTGCATGAGGATCATTGCTTCCATGCTGATGATATTGGCTTCAGTGAGGATGCTGGCATTAGTGCAGCGATCTTCCCAATTGACGCGAAGGATCTTCCGGAGGCACTGTTGGTGGTACCTCTCCAGACTCTTGAGGTGCTGTCGATAGATCACCCAGGTTTCTCATCCATAGAGGAGTGTAGGAATAACAATCGTCTTATAGACCTGGGTCTTGGTGTCCTTGCCATAGATAACAGTCCGTGAAAACACATTGGAGCAATTTCCCAAAGGAAACACTTGCGCACTGGATCCTGTGCTGGATCTCACCGTCAATTTTTGCTTTTTGAGAGAGTTGGCTACCAAGGTAGCAAAAGTGCTCGACTGTCTCAAAGTCTGTCCCTTGATAGTGACTTGTGGTGGGTCACGTGCAAGGTCTGAAGCAGGCTGATAGAGCACTTTAGTCTTCTCAATATTGAGTAAGAGTCCTAGGTTTTGGTAAACTTGTGTAAAAAATCCAGTGTGGACTGAAGGTCATTCTCAGTGTGCAAAGCATGGCACAGTCATCAACATACTGAAGATCACTAATGGATGCCCTGAGGACTTTAGAGTTTGATCAGAGACATTGAAGATTAAAACATTGCCCATCCATTCTGTATTGAATGTCAAATCCTTTGGGGAGGAGGTCTTTAAGGAGGACCAAAATGACTGCTAAATAGATGGAGAACGGGGTTGGGGCAATAACGCATCCATGCTTAACCCCAGTTTTGAAGATGAAAGGGTCCGTCTCAAGACCATTACAGAGAACTGTGGCAGTCATCTGATCATGAAGAAATCTTAGGACCTTAATAAATTTTGGAGGGCAGTCATTTTGGAGGCCAGCACCTTCAACAGAGCTTTGCGATTGACTGAGTCAAAGACCTTTGTCAAATCGATGAAAGCCATGAACAGATCCTGATTTTGCTCACGAGACTTTTTCTAGATTTGGCGGGCAACAAAGATCATGTCCGTCCCATGGGATGGTCTAAAACCGCACTGAAATTCTGCAATATTTCCTCAGCAAGGGGAAGTAATCAGTTTAAGAGGATACGGGCAAAAATTTTCCCTGCTGTAGATAACAAGGCAATGCCTCAATAATTTCCACACTCTGATTGATCTCCTTTCTTAAAGATTGTAACATTGCTGGCATTTCTCACATCTTCTGGAATCTTCTCGTTATATCAGATATGAAGAAAAAGTTTGTGGAGCTTCCTTACCAGTTGTTCATCTCCAAACTTGTAGGCTTCAGCTGGTATGTCAACTGGTCCTGCTGCCTTGTTGTTCTTGGTATGCATAATGGTTCATGTTACTTCTTCAAGGGCAGGGAGGTCAGCAAGAGATTCTCTTTCATGTTATTGAGGTATAGATTCTATAGTGGCATCAGAGACAGTTGATTCAGGAGTAACTCAAAATGCTCCGTCCATCTGGCTTTGATGGCTTCGCTGTCCTTAAAAAAAATAAATATGTTGACCCATCTTGGGCTCGGAGTGGTGTGGGACCATGGGAGCATCGACCATAAATGGCCCTTATTGCCTGAAAAAAAGCTCCTGATGTCATGTTTATCAGCATAAAGCTCAATCTCCTTGGTCTTTTCTCGCCACCACTTATTTTTGATGTCACGGATTTTCCTTTGAGTTGCTTGTATGACTCTTTCTTCTGCTGGTGTAATATGTTGTTTGCCATGTGCGATGAGCTTTTTTTTTCTGGTCGAGCAGGCCCTGAATCTCAGCATCGTTCTCATCATTCTCACCAAACCAGTCCTGGTGATGGTGGGTGAAATAGCCAATGGACTCAGCACATGCTGAGAGAATGGCTGTCTTTAATCCCTTCCTGCTCGGTTGCTTTCTGGGATGGCGCATGTGAAGTCCTGTCACCTATATCCCTGTGATGGGATGGAGCATGCTCAGTCCTGTGGGGCTTTAGCAGTGGAGCTCTAACAAGTCTCTACTGAAACTGTGTAAAGTGCAATTTGTTAAAGGCTCATAACTTGACCAAATTTGGGTGGCTTTTCATTGGAACTGCTAAAGCCATTCCGTGATACCAGGGTGATTTCTCCCACCCTGCAATGTCAAATTGAAGTCCCTGCTCCAAAGCCTGGAGGTGTAGAGCAGTGGTTCTTAACCTGGGGTGCATGCACCCCTTGGGGGTGCGAGATGCCCTTTCTGGGGGTGCGAGACATGCCAGATTCTTTTAGAAGGTAAATCGTCGAAAACACAAATTAAGCACAGGCACATAAGTACAACTACTTTGTTTCATCAAACCTATGTATTTATTAACATTATACATTTTAATGATTACTATAATATACAAACAAAAAATATATCTAGGTTTAAAGAACTGATGTTTTGCTGAAACTTTCAAAAAAAATTCTTCCTGAGGCAGACACACGGCAGGAAATTTCAGCATGAACAGTAAAATCTGGCAAAGTTATAAGCAACTGAAAACAGAGTCTTATACTTAACGTTGCTTCACACTTTCCATTATAGATGTCACTAGCTGTGTCACCTATAATACAGCACTTTTTATCCATGCATCTCAAAGCATGTGGTCAGTTAGCCAGATTTTCAAAGACCCCAAAATATCTCTGAAAATCTGGTCCAGTATCATTATCCTCATTTTAGGGCTGGGGAAACTGAGGCATGGGGAGATTAATGTGACTTGCCAAGGTCACCCAGCAGGCTAGTAGTAGAACCAGGAACAGAACAGACCTCAGATCTCCTGAGTGCAAGTCTAGTAGCAGAGCCAGTGGACAACACTGCTTCCCAATGAGGAAGAGATGTTTTTGGTCACTATAAGAATGGATCAGCAGTTTCTAAACTTTCTCTTCCTCTTAATCAGTTTACTGGCAGGAAACCCACCGGAATTTGTCTGTGTGTGTGTGACCACACACATATATATAATAGGTAAAGTAGAAAAATTCTGTGTGAATTTAAAAGTGGTTCAATTTCCATCTCTTCCATGCGCCCCCTTCTTGGCTCCTGCCATTAAAAATCACCATGTAGCTGAACTCCTCACAAGAGGGGAGGTTCTGCTACTCCCCTCTTGGCAGTTCCTCAAAACCTGGCAGTTCCTCAAAAACTTGGCAGTTCCCCAAACCTGGACAGCTCAGCAAATCTGCATGAGAACAGTTGCAGCCACCCAGGGGTGACAGTAACTTACAGGACTTACTGGTACTGCTGGAGTCCTGGGGGGGAGGCGTGGCCTCAACCAGAAGAGGCCGGGCCTCTCAAGATTTAAAGGCCCTGGGGCACCGGCTGTGGCTGGGAGACCCAGGGCCTTCAAATCAACCAGGGGCTCCCAGCTGCAGAGGTGGCTGGGAGCCACCGGGGCTCCGGGGCAAATTAAAGGGCTGCGGGCAGGATTCAAAGGGCTCTGCGCTCCCCGCTGCGGCAGGGAGCTCCAAGCCCTTTAAATCCCCGCCGCAGAAGCTGGTGCGATCCAGCACGGTGTACTGGCTCTTGCTGGTATGCCATACCAAACCGTACCGGCTTACTTTCACCTCTGCAGCCACCACTCACCAAGTACTGCTAAGAGGCATAAGTACTTCCTTTTTCATATGCCTGAGAGCTCTTCTGCTGCTTCCCCTCAAGATTGTTGATGTAACCTTAGCTTGTGACTTCTTTCAACCTGAACATCTAGGGATGTTTAATGTTTTGAATTGCACTCAGCAGCTTTACCTATAAATTAAGACCGATTTTGTGGGGCAGTTATTTCCTTGTTGTACATAAGATGCTGGGCTTGCTGTACAGTTGAGACTTGAAACTTTATAGTTGTATTGTCAGCCTGCTAGTTAACGAATTGAGAGTGGCAGTGAGTGATGTAGGAGATGCAGGCTACCAGCATATGACCAGTGCCCTCCAACACTATTTCCCACTTGACATGACACTGTGCAAATGCAAACCGAACAGTTTTACTGTGGGCACAAATTCTATTGAGCCAGTCTCAGTGCTGCCAATTCCCATGATTTTGTCATGCATCTCATGATAATTGTTTTCCTTAAAGCCCCAGCTCCTGGAGTCAAGTGGAGATGTGATGATTTCAGCCTTCATCCTAAAGAAAAAGTAAGTTTCTAGCCCTCATGGCTGTGGAGAAAGCTTCAAAATGTGACCCCAGTGCACCCTAAGGGCTCAAAAAGCCAAAGGCAAATCAAGAACATCAACTCTATTATTTTTACGTAATCTTGTGATTTTAAAGCCAATCTAATGATTTCTGGTGAGCCTGACTCATGAGTTTTGAACATTTGGGGCTGGCAGTACTGCAGTCTATTGAACTGACTCTGGTATTATCAATCCTCAGACATGGAGCCCTATCCTGTGCGGTGCTGAGTGCCCTGGCCTCCCATTGACTACAGTGGGAGCTGAGGTTGCACCACAACTCCTGCGTTCAGGTCCTGATCCAGCAGAGCCCCCTTTCCCTGGGGAAGGCAGTTCTGCCACCACATGCCAAAGAGTTTTTCGCTCACACAAGAGCTGAGTGCCCAACAACAGAGAGAGAACTAGAGTGAAGGGCGTACATGGAAGATGGCTGCTCCACTGACAGGCGAGGGGAAACGCCAATTGACTGTTTCCCTCTTATGCTTTAACAAGACTTTCTTGCCATGTGAATTTTCAAAGCTGCCATGCTAAATGCATCAGGGCTCAGCTTACTTGTACTACTGAAAAATAATTGTGCTTCTGAAATCCTAAATACCCTACTGCAGAACAGCTCTCCTGTCCTGAGTGTTTTCAAGCACAACTCAGCCTGGTTGCTAGCACATAGGCATTCATTGATTAGCCTGGGTGCATGGACTTCTCAAAGGAAGTACAAAAGCTTCAGAGAGATGACAGACACTTCCTGAGTTTGGATACATTAGCTCATATATAAATGAGGCTGCTGTTAGACTCCGTCCTCTTCTGTCCGTGCTCTCCCTCCTCTGCGCTTATCATGGCAGGTGAAATAGTTTATGCTGATTTAAACATTTTGGGAGCCTCTTCCAACCCATTGCATCCACCTCGGCACCTCAGTAAGTCTTTAATTTCTTAGTTTTGTACTAGTATGAGCTCTCTTTTTGATTACAAAAATGCAGTCCTAATGTACTACTTTATTATTTGAATTGTAGCACAGCTAGAGATCAGAAAGAAGGTCTTTAGAACCAAGGAGCAGCTCTATATGCTATGTTCATAGAATGGGACTTCTGAGAATGTGAAATCCCCTACAGTTGTCAGAACTGGATATGGAATTTCTTTAAAGCATTATTATAATGTGCATTATATCAGTATTAAAACAGCCACAACACTACAAGAGTAGCCGCTATCAGCCTATATATACACACAATTACGAGTGCAATACAATACATGATTGTATGCCAACTTACATACATATTTGCAGGATTGAAGTAAACTAGTGAATCTACAATTTACTATAGTGGGATAAGTCAGAGGGGTAAGGAGCAGGGCACTGGCCAAATCTTGGGAAGAGTGAACAGAGCAGAAGGAACCTGGGAGGCTCCGGGAACAGGAAGGATTTCATTGTCTCATTAGAGAGGATTAGAAGAAAAGAGGTGAGGAGATATTTAGGTAACTGTGTCATGGAGCCTGTGTCACTAATAGATGCAGAGTGAAGAAAAGGATTTAGTAGCCTCTGGTTAAAGGCCCAATGTTTATTTGAGGAGGTTAGGAATTGGGGCTGGAGAAAAAGGGAAATTTGGCTACCAGAGAAAATTACAGGCAACCAAGGGATTTTACACAGGATTCAGAAATGGGAACACGTTCCCACCTTCCCTTCTATCTCTGAGTGCAGAAGAGGAGTAGACATGTCTCCCACCAAATGAATTTTCAAAAGTTGTAACTTAAAGGAGACTCTCAAGGAGGAACATAGTAGCAAGGATGGGAGGAGAGAGGGAAAATGAATATCAGAATAATGAAGAAATGAGGAACCGAGCTAAATGTTAACTTAAGGCAGAGGTTCTCAAGCTTTCCATACTGTAACTCCATGTTACTACAAGTTTTAGGGCACCCATCCATGTATCCAAAAAGAAAGGGAGTGTGGTCACAGCCCCCTGAAACCTGTTTATGCCCCAGTGAGGCTAAGAATCCTTGACTTCAAAGGATGTAAAATGTAAGCGTAAAAATTATGGAGCAATTTTTAAAGGATTTGCCAGACAATTAGTATTATTTGAAATTTTAAAATCTTGATGCTCTTTTAGAACTGATAAAATAATGTAGATGTTAAATATCTCTTTTCACGGTAATACAGTGGAGTGATAACCCAATAAGACTGTGGCAATTAGCTGTGGAAGCAGGGAAAGAATTAATAAGGATTTGAAGGGGATTTTAATGCATGTCAGTCAGTTAGCAAGGGTTAGCCTAGCTGTAACCCTAATAACGTAAAACTTGTAAAAGCAAGGATAGTGCAAGAAAGAACAAGAACTGTGTACAAAGTTATTACGACCTTGCAACAGTCTAACCAAATATGCAGGCTTGCTTTTTTTTTTAGGAGTGAGACAAATAAAATAGCAGAAAGGCTTATGTATAAACAAAATGTATTTGTTGCTTTTTACTGTCTATATTATTGCTACAAATTGTCTGTAACAAAGGTATAAAGGCTTGCTGTAATTGTTTACCAGTTGAGAGACCTGTCCAGGACTGGGGCGACCTTGTGTCCAATGGCACTCTCTCCCTCCATTGTAATTACTGAAGAAATAATAAAGTATTTAATTTTGCTGCACCCAAACAAAAAGCGAGAACTGAGTTTTTCTCCGACATAGCCTTTTAACAGGAGTAGTTTTAGTTTTAAGAAATGATTTCAAAGTGGCAGTGAACAAAATACAAATTAAAATTGATATTTGAGTTTTACCTGTTGGTTTGGCAAATGTAGGTGCATTACTTAACAGGAAAAGACAGCAAATAAAGGATGACACACAGAAAGTTGTGGTGTTTAATGCCTTCTTTTGCTTCTGTCTTCACTAAAAAGATTAATTTGGAGTACATGCTTAAGACAATATTAACAATAAAGGGGAAAGTGTCTTGGGCCAGAATATGGAAGGAACAGGTTAAAGAATGTTTAGATAAGATAGATGTGTTCAAGTCAGCAGGGCCTGATTAAATTCACAAGACAGTATTTAAGGAAATAACCGAAGCAATATCAGAACCATTAACTGTCTTTGAGAACTCATGAACATGGGCGCCGACTTATATGGGCTCCTGGGGCTTTAGCCCCAGGAATATTTACAGTCAGGGGCTCTGCTCCACCAATAGTTGGAGCTAGGTTTCGCCCCTTTTAAATCCCAGCCGCGGCCGGGAGTCAGAGGGCTCTGCGCTGCCCGCAGCCGCGGGGAGCCCAGAGCCCTTTAAATCCCAGCCGCGGCCGGGAATCAGAGGGCTCTGGGCCGCCTGCAAGCGCGGGGAGCCCAGAGCCTTTTAAATCCCAGCCGCGGCCGGGAGTCAGAGGGCTCTGGGCCGCCTGCAAGCGCGGGGAGCCCAGAGCCTTTTAAATCCCAGCCGCGGCCGGGAGTCAGAGGGCTCTGGGCCGCCTGCAAGCGCGGGGAGCCCACAGCCTTTTAAATCCCAGCCGCGGCCGGGAGTCAGAGGGCTCTGGGCTGCCTGCAGCCACGGGGAGCCCACAGCCTTTTAAATCCCAGCCGCGGCCGGGAATCAGAGGGCTCTGGGCTGCCTGCAAGCGCGGGGAGCCCAGAGCCTTTTAAATCTCAGCCGTGGCCGGGAGTCAGAGGGCTCTGCACTCATAGGCGGCAGGTTTGTATAATTTTTGGTGGGGGCCCAAAATGGTGGTGCCCCCCCTGCTCCCGCCCTGTAAGCCGATATAAAATGAAGCTACAACACATCAGTGCCACAAGATTACAAGGGTCAATTAAAAGTGGAAAGTCAGAAGCAGCACTTGCCTACTTCAATATACGGTATTATATTTTGTTGCACCTGTTGTGATGAAGTGGGAATGTCCTTAATATTTTCTCTGAATACTGTGTGGGTGCCTCAGTTTCCCCTGCCTATCCAATTGCTGCTTGTCCCCTGACTGCCCCTCCAAACCTCTGCCCCATCCAACCCCCCCTGCTCCTTGTCCCTTGACTGCCCCCCGGAACTCCCTACCCCTTCTCCAACCCCCAAACCGCTTACTGTGCCACTCAGACTAGCGTGTCTGGCTCCGTGCAGCTCCAGACAGTTGCTGCCATGCTCCCCCATGGAGCCCACAGCCCTCTCCCACCCCCAGCACCTGCCTTCCAGATTTGAACACCTCAAAATTCAGGAGTGCTCAAGCTCGGTTTGGGCAGCTTTTACTTCATTTCTCCCAAATCAGTTTCCCCTGCAAGGTGCCAACTGAAGGTGTTGGAGAACAGAGAGATTGGGTGGCCTCCTAATGCCTGGAAAAGAGACAAAGGCCGGAGGAGGGAGTGTCAGTGCCTGTGCGGACTTCTGGGAAGCGCATGGTGTGGAAGGGGATGCTGGGATGCTTTGGAACAACTCCATACAAAGCCAGTCAGGACTCTGGGGGAGCCTCCTCTCTCGGAGCAGACTGTCTCCAGGGCAAGAAGCTTACACCTTCCTGGGTCTGACCTCGGAGCATTCAGCATGCCCTTCCACATCATGCACTTTCCACAGTGAGTCTGCCCAGGCTGGTCCTGGGGCAACCAGAGGTCCCTGCACCCCAACTCCGCAGTCAGATGTGACTCTCAGCCAGACAGTAAAACAGAAGGTTTATTAGATGACGGGAACACAGTTTAAACAGAGCTTGTAGGTACAGAAAACAGAACCCCTCTGTCAGGTCCATCTTGGGGGGTGGGGAGCCCAGAACCAAGTTCTGGGTCTCTCCCCATTTCCCCAGCCAGCTCCAAACTGACACTCCCTCCTCTGGCCTCTGTGTCTCTTCCGGACAAGGAGGCCACCTGATCTTTGTCCCCAACACCTTCAGTTGGCATCTTGCAGGGGAAACTGAGGCACCCACACAGTATTCAGAGAAAATATTAAGGACATTCCCACTTCATCACAACAGGTGCAACAAAATATAATACCGTATATTGAAGTAGGCAAGTGCTGCTTCTGACTTTCCACTTTTAATTGACCCTTGTAATCTTGTGGCACTGATGCGTTGTAGCTTCATTTTATATCGGCTTACAGGGCGGGAGCGGGGGGGCACCACCATTTTGGGGCCCACCAAAAATTATACAAACCTGCCGCCTATGCTCATGAAGGATGGGAAAGGTCCCAGAGGACTGGAGAAAGCAAAACACAGTACTCTTCTTCAAAAAAAGGAAAAAAGGAAGACCCAGGAAATTACAGACCAGTCAATCTAACTTCGATACCTGGAAAGATAGTGGAACAAATTATCAAACAATCAGTTTGTTCAGATCTAGAGAATAATAAGGTGGTAAGTAGTAGCCAACACAGATACGTCACGCACAAATAATACAAAACCAATCTAACTTCCTTCTTTGACAAGGTAACTTACCTAGTGGATGGAGGGAAGCAGTAGACATGATGTATCTGGATTTTAGCAAGGCTTTTGACACAGTCCTCCATGACAGTCGCATAAGCAAACAAGGAAAATGTGGCCTAGATGAATTTACTATAAGATGAGTGTACAACTGGTTCAAAGACCATACTCGGAGCGTAGTTAACAATGCTTCACTGTCAAACTGAGAGATCGTATCAAGTGGAGTTCCACAGGTGGCTTTCCTGTGTCCAATACTATTCAATATTTTCATTAATGACTTAGATGACGGAGTGGAGACTACACTAGTAAAATTTGTGAATGACAGTTTCCAGCTAGGAGTGGTGCCAGCATTTTAAAGGCCAGGATTAGAATTCAAAACAACCTTGGTAAATGGAGAATTGGTCTGAAATCAACAATATGAATTTCAATAAAGACACGTGCAAAGTACTACACGTAGGAAGGAAAAATCAAATGCATACCTCCAAAATGGCAAAGCTGGCTGGGCACTAGTACTGCAGAAAAGGATTTGGCGGTTATAGTGGATCACACACTGAACATGAGTTCATTAGCAAAAAAAGGCTAATGTCATTCTGGTTTGTAGTAACAGGAGTGGCATATGTACAGACTTGTCTACTTGGGAACTTTACAGGCCCCTGTAACTAGGGTGTGACTCTACAGAACACCAGCTTGCCACACACTGTCAGGTCTGGATTCAGTTTGTCTGTTCTGAAAGTTCTGGCGTGTGGTGCTTCCAAACACCTGTCAGGGATGGGCTAGGACCTGATATACCTAATCCTGCCTCAGCACAGCTGATAGACTAGATGGTTTGTTGAGGTCCCTTCCATCCTTACACTCCTGTGATAAACACAGATTAATACCACCTCCAATTATCAAAAAAATAAAATTAAGGGGGTGTATTACCTTCTTTCAGAGCTCTTTTGCAACAAATCTGACTTTCTGAACTTTTTGTTTTGTGTTTTTGCCTTGCATATTCCTTTCCATATTGCAATTGAATTAATACAATAACAATTATAAATATCTACTTCCGAGCTTAATGTTTTCTTCAAATAGTTGGTGTTAAAGATAAAATGAGAACCCTGGAGTCTGATACTGATAATGCAATGCTTTTTGGCACACAAGTTCAGAAGACACTCTGTTACCAGTATAGGAGTTGTTCCCACAGAGGATTTTAGGAGTTATGATGACACAGTGTTTCAGACATAGCGTTACTGTGGCAGAGGGCTTTCAGCAAAGGATTCACAGGACATGCCTCTTACATGAAGAAACTGGCACATTCAACAGTCACACAATTCTCACTTGTGTAATGTTTTTCTACCATAATATTGGAGAGGTACCTACACCTTAATTCAGGGCCGCCTTTGCCTTACCTGTCCTGACAGGCTCTCTATGTTGGGTCACATGGGGAGCTGATGGGTTGGGATACAGATACAATCCAATTTCTTCCCTTACAGAAGGGCGGGGGAGGTCTCCAAGGGGCTGCCGACAATAGCACTGGGCTGTGGGATGACATCCTGAAACAGCTGTATGGTGTGTGACGCAGTAGGAAATTGTGAGTATTGCTGAGGAAGAAGGGGTCTATTTGGCGATCAGGGTAGGAAGCATCTCTTCCCCTGTCATTGCTCCACATGTATGAAGCTCAGGCTGGCTGCTTTATTTTTAAACTGCATTTAAAAATTCAGCCACTTGACAAAGTACAATTAGAAGTTAACGTGGACATAAAGACAATGAGACATAGACACCGTTATATGGTTAAATGTGGAGGCTGTGACTTTATTTAAAACTATTACCTAACTAGGGTAACTACCCAAACTACCCAGAAAGGTCGTCCCAGTGCGGATCTCAGTTGGCACGAATGGCCGTGGTGTACCACAGACTAGAGGGTAAATGTGACAGTCATGCCCCCTCTCCACCCTCATGCTGATTGTAAGCCAGAGTCCTACCCCTTCCTCCATGCTAGAGACAGGAGAGACAAGATGAGGTGAGCCACAAGCTGCATGAGACACAGGGTATGTCTGCGGTTCGAGCTGGGGGTGAGATACCCTGCATGGGGAGACAAACCCTGCGCTAGTTCTGACCGAGCTAGTGTGCTAAAACTAGAGGGTATTTTAAAAGAGAGTGTGTCCATCTTGAGCAGCAGGATGGACTCACCACCCCGAGTACATCAGTACAAACCCAGCCGAGACCACAGGCACACTTGGAGTGGCTAACACCTCCCCTGCCAGCCACGCTGCTGCAGCTACATCCTATTTTTAGGGCACTCGCTCAGTCAGAGTTAGCAGCAGCGATATGTCTCCTCGAGCTGGGAATTGCTCCCCCAGCTCAAAGCGCAGGCAAAACCCCTCACCGGGCAATACTGTGCTCAGGACCATGGCCCAGGCAGCCACTGGGTTATGGGAACATCAGAACAATCTCTTTCTAATCTACAACCACATGGGAACCTGTCAAAGTTGGAACAATTATAATCTAAACCCAGACCAGCTTGATGCTGAATGGAAAGTGGGAAAAACCCACACAGCAGTTTGCCAATTCTGCCATATGGCAAATATCCTTTCCAGCCTCCAAACTGGTGATCAGCTGAACCCCCCGCATCACCAGCAATCCACCAGCTGTATTAAAAGTGCAACAGGGATCACACAATAGTTACCCCACATCGGTAACTCGAAGCACAGTCAGGTAGTTTAGACACTGGTTTTCTAGCAACAAAGGACAGGTCTGTGTTCTATGCAACATGCATCTGGCAGGACTTAGCTAACCTGAATCCTTTACCACTCCTGGAGCTGGATGCTGAATTTCTTTAATGCCCTGTGGGGCACTTTACTTCAGTGTAAATACAAACTGTCTCTGACAATGTCATAGTCAGTGACAGGCTCTACATACAAATACAAGGGCCAGGCTGTTATATTTTGATGACCCTCTTTTCTTTCAAATTCCTCAAGCCCTATCTCTGCTGTGATGCCTACAAAAAAATCAGGCAACCGATGATGCCTAAGTTGAGTGATAGTTTGGGGTAAACAATTTAACTTTACCAAAGGAGGAAACAAATTTTGCATTACTTTATTTATTTGTTTGTTTATTTAGATTTAAAATAACAAAGATTCCTACCCAAGGTTCCAGGTATCCTAACATAATTATACAATTAAATTCACCATCAAATTGTGCACACAGCTAATCTCTGTAATGTCTGATCTTATTACTGTTACCCTCAGGCTCTCTCCCATTGTGTCCTTTACTCAGTGAGAGCGTCCCTGGCATGAGAAGATTATGATTCAGTCTCTTAGGGCAGGTCTATGCTTAGAACGCTGCAGTGGTGCAACTGCCGCAAAGCCACTGTAGCGCTTCAGTGCAGATGCTGCCTATGCTGATGGGAGGACTCCTCCCATCGGTGTACGTGCTCCACCTCCCCGAGAGGCAGTAGCTATGTCAGTGGCAGAAAGCCCTGCCAGCAACACAGCACTGTCTGTACCAGGGGTTAGGTTGGTGTAACTGCATCACTCGGGGTGTGGATTATTCACACCACTGAGCGACATAGTTATACCAACCCAATTTCCTAATGTAGATCTGGCCTTAGTAAGAGATCAGGTGACTGCTCCAGACTGGAACCTTTGGGTGCAACCACAATAAAATAGATCATATATTTCATAAACCTGTTCGGAGGATGCAAATGAGCTATTGCAGTTACGATATATACTATAGTAGGGCAAGTCAAATGGTGAGAGCCAGTAAATGTGGTGAGTCTTGAGAGGAATGACCGGGCAGAAGGGATCTGGCAGGACTTCACTGTTCTATTAGGAGAGGTGTGGGGGTCTCACAGTCCAAGAAGAAATGATGGGATTTGAAAATCATTCGGGAGCCAATTCAGTGCAGAGGGTTGTGAAGTCCGTGCCACTGGATGGGCGAAGTGTAGAGAGGGACGGGCCTACTAGTGTCTGTGCAGACAAGAATAAAGTCCCGTATCTGAGGAATACAGGAAATGGGGCTGGAGAAAAGGAGGAAATGCAGGAAACCTGGTCCAGGGGGAATGATGAAGGCACAAAGGGAAATCTTCTCCTGGGCTCTGAACTGGACAGGATGCCAGGGGCATTTCCAAGGCTAGGGATGAGGTGTTCACGTTTCCTGAGGGCAGAGAGAAGCTATAAGACTTGGTATTTGTGGATCAGTCAGAGTTTGGGAAGTTGTGACTTAGAACAGACAGGAGGGAACCCGTGGTAAGTATGAGAGGAGATTGGGGGTGAGCAGTGAATATGCATCAGTATTTCTAAAATAACGAGGAAACAAGAAATCATGAATTAAATTTTAACAAAGGATGGACACTTTTTTTGGTAAAGAAGTCCCTTGAAAATGACTGGTTGTATTTGAAATGTAATTATACACGTTATTTTACAAAACTGATATCTTTAGAGTGTATTTTCTATAGCAGTAGTCTCCAAACTTTTTTGATCGTGCACCCCTATCAGTAAAAAAATTTTGAGCACACACCCCCTGCTGTGCCGAAGCAAAAAAAAAAAAGCCGCTCGGACTCCCACCCAAACTGCCGAAGCAAAAAAAAAAAAAAAAGCGCTCCTCCTGCCACGCACCCCAAATGATCCTCTTGTGCACCCCATGGGGTGTGCGCACCGCACTTTGGGGACCACTGTTCTATAGGTATAATGACATTACTGAGATAAGGGAAGAAATTTTGGATGATTATGTTGTCAGCCTCTATTTTTATTCTATTAACATTGCAGTTGCTAAATAAATATTAATATCCCAACTATGATGTCACATAGGGCATATGGAACACGTTAACGTTGTACTGTAATTGGCCAAGCTGGCAAGGCCTTACACTCAGCTGGGTGACATTTCTCTGACTGTCTCTTTGTAACACAATAACTGTAGAGTGCCACTGTCACGCTGCCTGGTAAGGGACACAGCTCAGCCCAGCCTGCCAAACTACAGGGCAACCAGCCTGGTGGTACAGTCTATATTTAGATTTAACCAATCCAGTGACAAGTGTGTGCTTCCAAATTACTATACTGGTGATCATGAAGCCACAGACAGTCCCTTTAGGCTCTCCAGCCCCTGTTTACCACCCAGGCAAACTAGACTTTATAATAAAAGATTATTAAAACAACAAAAACACATATATTGGGGTTTCCAATCCCAAAGGATCAGTCACTTACCCCAGGTAACAGGATGCTCAAGATGTTACCAAAATCCAGTGCTGGTAGCCAGTCCTTAGTAAACTAACTAATGATTTATTAATAAAAAAAGAAAAGAAGAGAGTTGGTAAAAGTTAAAGCAGATAAGATACATTACTGTTGCATCAGAATATGAGTCCAGTTGTTGGCAGAG
The DNA here is from genome assembly GCF_020497125.1 of Mauremys mutica. Taxonomy (NCBI): domain Eukaryota; kingdom Metazoa; phylum Chordata; order Testudines; family Geoemydidae; genus Mauremys; species Mauremys mutica. The sequence goes on along the minus strand of NC_059083.1, from coordinate 10,666,631 downwards.
GTATAACGTCAGCTAACCCTGTGTCAGTCTCTTAGAGGCCTTTCATGAATCTTTCAGGGCATCCCGCTGGGGATCTCAGTCCAATAGCTGAAGCTCCCCTGTGCCAGAGCTCAGCAGATCAGAGATCGCAGGGCCATGCCCAAGGTCCAGTATTTATCGCTCTCGGGCAGGCTGACAGGCCTGTTCACAGAAACGGTCCCAGCAGGGGGTTTCCTCTGATGAAGAATAGGCAACGCAGTTAGTGAACCACCACTGTTAACCCAACGCCCCTTGCTTTGAAGTTAACCCCGGTCATGAGGGGAGAATGGGGGACCTGGAGTGGGGAGAAGGGAGGAATGAGGGGAACACAGAACTGCTGACGTGGGGGGAAATGGGGGACCCTGGTGTGGAAGGGGGACAGCATGGGGGAAAGAAAAGAGGACACTGTTATGGGAGGTGGGGAATGGAGGGCACCGATCTCCTGGCAGGGGGAGATTGAGGGAGTTGCAGGGAATCCCTGCAGTACAGGGAGGTGAAGGGGTCACCCAGGGAGCTTTTGGGGGGAATGGAGGGATGGAAGGAGCCCCTGGCATGTGCAATGAGCTCAGCCAACAGATGCTACAAAGTGTGTGAGCCTCTGGTTATATTCAACTGTTCTAGATCACTAGGCAAATGTGTAACTAGTTGGTATTGATCCAGTGACTCTGACTGCCTTGATATTGTTGCTGTTTAGCCAAGCGTTAGGAGACTTTGGGTCTAGCAGGTCAGTTTCCCATTGGAGGTGAAATTAGTGATCCGGTCTCAAGCTGGAGCTTGTTTATATACAAATCACCTGGCTGTCCTTGAACAGAGGTGTAACAGACTGAACACGGGTAACTCCTTTTTGCAGAAAGGGGGGAAGGACTTAGAGGTCTGCAAGGCTGGGTGGGCTCAGCGAGCTGCTCTGGGCGTTGTGACTTGCTGCACAGGATTGCCCCCCCCCCTCACCCCACCTCGGCCATGATGACAGGGGGTGACCAGGCAGTGGCGCTACGAGCCTGTGCGCCGGGTCACAATGCCACTCACACAAGTTTGGCCCAGCTGCCCCCCGTCAGGGAAGCCAGGCCAAACCTGCGCAGCACTGTGACCCCCGGCAGTCACAACACCCAGAGTGGGGAGCCGAGCCCAGCCAGCCCCAGGACAGAAGCCACGGACGCTGCTGCTCTGGTTGGTATGGTTTGCTGTTTAGTACTTGGTACACAAATGGGTATATTGTGTGTTGTGGGTAAGCTATGGAGTAAGGCAGGTGCTTATTGCACTAATGCTATTTACTAGGTCATGACAGGCCATCGGGATTTACAAATGTGTCCTGACCCCAGAAAGTTTAAGAACCACTGTCCTGAGGGGGCTGACACACAGACTCGCCATATAACATGGTCAAATACCCAGCATTGTAAGTGGGATAGAACTGTGTTGTTAAATAATTGACAGTGGGATTTGTTAGTATTTTGCTCTGTTTCAGCACAGGGCTGCCCTCAAAGTGATGTGGCCCTTAACTGACAAGTTTAAAACTATTCTTGATATTATGAGAGGAGGAACACAAATGGCCATTGGCGGGTGCTGCACAGGCTCCACAGGCCATTATTATTTCTTGCACTACGTGCAGAGGATATTTCACTAAACCCCGACTCTTCCAGATCACACTCAGAGTCCCCGCTGGCATCGACTCGCTGCAGGGCTTGGAGCAGCTGGGATCCTCATCCTGCTGGGAGCTGTGATAGCCATGGGCGTTCGGGGTAAGCAGTTCCAAATTAATTTGTGCAAAATGCAGCAGCCTGAAATTTCCTCTCCCCCCATATTTCTGATTCCAAACTTCTTGTGAATAATGTCCTGGACACTTCGTTATCACCACAAAGGGAACAATATCACATGAACAAGGTTGAGCCCCCTGTGATCCAGCTCTCACAACGTCACTGTTCAGTGTGCACAGGGAAAAGTGGAAGACACCTTATAATGTGTAATAAAGGCAATTTTCTCTTTCTCTGTCGTGTTCTCTCTCTCTGGCCCAGTTCTGAATTTGATAGTGACAGTAGGTAATGATTTGTTGTTGCACACACCCTCATTCTCAGTTTGCTGAGCCCTACGGAGTAGTCGCTATTCATGCTTATGCTGTTCTGAAGTTTTTCAGACCAAAGGATCTCTGAGTTCACTGGAGAACAAGGGTACCAGGGAGACACTCATCCATCAATCCAACTGCAGCACTGGCCTAAAAGATTTCCATTTCCACTTGAAACAATTTGTGTGCGACTCATCTCACAACAACTCAGCAGGTAACCTCAGCTCCTTCTCTCTCAGCAGCTTCCTACATTGCAGTGACATCTAGTGGTCACTTAGGGTAAGTAACTCAGTGCAGGAGACAAACCACTTCAATAAGTGCAATAAATATCCTATTGCTTTACAAACTACGTATAGGGTAGCTGGCAGCGACTCCTATTTAGTTTCCCTAGCGCTTGCATTGTAAAAGTATCGTGTGGTATCTTTGAGGAGCTCTCATGCTTCCATTGTTTGCAACGTGCCTTTGAACTATGGGGTGAGGGGAGCCCTCAGGCTGGAGAAACGTGTTTTCTTTGGCCCATGAAATTTCATCCAGGTTTTGCTGAGATGTGAACTTTGGAAGAGTCGCCATTTCCCACCTTGCTTGTGATGCTCAGGAAAACTGACAAACAGCAACATAAAAAGTCAGAAGTGCTGGGCTCACCCTGCCACAGCAGCACACCCTGCACTGGGAGCTACCACAGCAGGTGGAGATGGAGGGGAGGAGAGAGTGACAGCTGGGCCAGGCTCCCCCCCATCCAGCACATGGGCCCAGGAACTCTCATCCATAGAAAACATCACATGGGGCAGAAGCTCCTCCTGGGGAGGGAGAGGGAGCTGGCTCTGCTCCCATTGACCACCCAGGCCCATTCCCTGCCTCCTCCCCTGAGGATAACAGACTTTCCCTGTTACCAGCTAGCACTGAGCGGTAGCAGTGTGGTGTGAAGATCCAGGGGGCAAACCCTGCTGCTGATTCAGGATGGGGCAGTTGTTCCAGTTGCACGTAATAGAATTGTTTTATATGTTTTAAAAAAACTAGGACACTAAACACAATACTGCATTAAGAGAACAGACGGTTACAAAGCTCTTGAAAATTAGGAAATGCCAGATTTACAATTACCCACACAACCTTAATTCCGCCCCCATTTGTGTTTGCCGTATGATACGCTCTTTATTGCAGGATTACCTTCTATTTTTCCTCAGGGCTGCTGCCTCATTCAGTGCACATCCCTATTTGGTTCCCATGTACATTATGGCTCCCCAAGCATCCAGTGCACAGGATGAACCCACACTCAGGCTGAATTACAGTTGCATGGGCAACCATGAATGTGGCATTTCCAATTCTGACTTTGCAACCTAAATAAAGTTCTTTTAACTCTTGTATATGTAGTATTATCTACCCTACCTGGCATGCAGCCACCTCTAAGGGGAAATATAATGGCTGTTAACCAGTGCACAGGAACACTACAGTAGCTGAGGGGAGGAAGTGAAGGAGGATTCCAGTTGAGCCTGACCTGCATTACCCGGTGCTATTTCAGGACTGAGGTACTCATCACAGCTTCACCAATACCCCTCCCTCCCGGCCTGCAGCACCTGCTGCTTAAATATTAGACCCATCCTCAAACAAAGCCAAGTCATAGCTCTACTGGAAATGTCCAGCCTGAAGGCCTGTGCATGAGTGTGATGCAGTTCAGAACCTTCAGCTCCATTAAACATTTCCATTTTCCCCCCCAGAGGGATCAGGGTGCAAGCTCTGCCCCCGAAACTGGCTGCTGCACAGGGACAAGTGCTACTGGGTGTCTAAAGAAAAAAATCCCTGGGACAAGAGTCGTGATGACTGTTCAAGGAGGAGCTCTCGGCTGCTGGTGATCCGGGACCAGGATGAGATGGTAAATAAAACTTGTCCTGGGGATATGAGCATCACTAGTAACAATTAATCCACAAAACCAATGTGGTGTGTGTCTGTCAGGGTTGCTCTATATCAGGGGTGGCCAAACTCACTGACCCTCTGAGCCGCACACAACAATCTTCGGAAGTTCTAGAGCCAGGTGCTCCTGCCAGGACTCAGGCTTCATCCCTGCGAGGAGGGTGGGAGGGTCTCAGGGCTTCAGCCCCGCAGGGGGCACAGGCCCCCCCTAGGTTTTTCCCAGGGTTTGCTGGTGCCGCTTGGTCACATGGTGCCACCGGGCCCTTTCCCTGTACTGGGAGCTGCGGCTGTGGGCAGAGGCAGCGGCAAACAGCTGGGAGCTGCCTCTCCCCATGGAGCTAAAGCAGGGGCTCCTCACTGCAGCTCCCAGCGGTTTGGTGTTGCCCCTCCCCATGGAGCTAACACCTGGGAGCTGCAGGGTGGGGGCGCTGAGGTGCCTGCGGGGGTTTGACTCAAGCTGTTGGGAGAGGGAACCTTTCAATTGTGCCCCCCCCCCACTCTCAGCAGTCACCAGTCACCTGTAGCAGAAGCCCCTAGATCCACCACCCTGCTGCAGGGCAGAAGCCCTGAGCTCCCCCCCAGTCTGGTAGGCAGAGAATGGGCAGTACCTGGGGGGGCGCCGCAAGCCGCACTTTCACTGTAAAAAGTTGCATGTGGCTCACAAGCCACGGTTTGGCCACCCCTGCTCTACACAGACCCACACGCTAAAAAGCAAGGAAATGAAAAGTTCAGGCCAACAACAGCACATAACCTGTGCCCAGCCCCCCCGCGGTGACACCTCACCGACAGCATGATCCCCCCACCCCACCCCACCCCACCCAGACTGTACCAAGGCCTTAATTCTGCCCCTGTCAGGACAGAAACTAAACAACTGGCCCACGGTCACAGAAGGAGTCTGGGGAATTGAACCCAGTTCCCAGAGTCTCTAGCTAGCACCTTAACCCCTTTAACCCTCCTTCCCCATCACTTCATTCTTCCATGTCATTTACAGACTTTCATTCAAAATATTTCTAAAGACACAAACCAGCTCTGGCTTGGACTCACTGTTACATCCCCCACAAGGAAATGGACTTGGGTGGACGGCTCCCTGTTCAATCCAACACTGTGAGTGTTTTTATCCTCCGAGTCCATGTAAGATGTGCAGCAGGGGGCACAGGGCTGCTGCTTTCCAGCACTGGTGAGAGCAGAGGCTACATGTGGGCACAAGGATTGTTAAGTGCTAGGCAGAGTCCTCTGCACAGGGAGAGGAATCCTGAGCCTCATTCGATGGCTTCCACGGCAGTTGGGTTAATCCTGAGGGCTGGTTTTTTAGTAATATGGACAAGTGTCTTCAGAAATAAACCAAGGCCAATCAACTGCTACTACAGGATCATGGGCTAGGGAGTGTTTTATCAACTCGGGCTCTACAGGAACAATTCACTGGTTAAGGAAGACATTCAAGAGGTGTCGTTTTTAGCTGCTTTGCCTCATTCTCTTGTTCAAAAATTCCAAAGTGATTATTTATTTATTTTGTTTTCCAGGTTCAATGTACAAGATCCTGCTGAAGGGAACAGCTGTGGGATGATAAAACCAGATGAAATTTATTTTGAAACCTGCACTATTGTATCTAAATGGATTTGTGAAAAAGACGCTCTCCAGATATAGACAGTGACATTAATTATCTGTATTTTCTCTGTGTGAACGAGAAATCGTCTTTAGTTTCAATCTGTCCCATGAATGATGAATATTGAAGGGGAGCTTCAAAGGGAAAAAGTGGGCTTGTGCCCTTGCCCCTCCCCCCTGCTTTTATAACGCGGATAAAGACGGCACAAAAGGCTTTTCTTGCATTTGAAATTCAGGCTCTGTCTGGGCTGGAAGATTATGGTGAAGGAAGAACTAGTGAAATGACATCACACGTAGAGCTGGGGCAAATTTTCCACTGAATAGTTTGTCAAAAAATGCAGTTTTTGGGTCAAACAAGACTATTCACAAACTGGTGTTGAATTCACTGAGTAGATTCAGGCACAATAAAATAATTTTAAAAATTCAGGCTATGTTCACAAGAGGACTGGAGGAGGAGACAGCAGCTAACCCCATCCAATAGCCAAGGGTTTAGTGCACCAGATTTGAATCCCTTCTCTGGAACACTGCTAATAGATTAGCCCTATATATCCTCAAGATATCTTGAGCAATTTAGTATTATCATTGTCCCTAGCCTCTGTTTGTCAGAGGGTGGTGATGGACGGCAGGAGAGAGATCACTTGATCATTAGCTGTTAGGTTCACTCATAGACTTTAAGGTCTATGAAGGGACCATTATGATCATCTAGTCTGACCTCCTGCACAACGCAGGCCACAGAATCTCATCCACCCACTCCTGTAACAAACCCCTAACCTATGTCTGAGTTATTGAAGTCCTCAAATCGTGGTTTAAAGACCTCAAGGTGCAGAGAATCCTCCAGCAAGTGACCCGTGCCCCATGCTGCAGAGGAAGGCGAAAACCTCCAGGGCCTCTGCCAATCTGCCCTGGAGGTAAATTCCTTCCTGACCCCAAATATGGCGATCAGTTAAACCCTGAGCATGTGGGCAAGACTCACCAGCCAGCACCCAGGAAAGAATTCTCTGCAGTAACTCAGATCCCGTCCCATCTAACATCCCATCACAGACCACTGGGCATACTTACCTGCTGATAATCAAAGATCAATTGCCAAATGAATTGCCAAAATTAGGCTACCCCATCATACCATCCCCTCCATAAACTTATCAAGCTTAGTCTTGAAGCCAGATATGTCTTTTGCCCCCACTACTCCCCTTGGAAGGCTGTTCCAGAACTTCACCCCTCTAATGGTTAGAAACTGTCGTCTAATTTCAAGTCTAAACTTCCTAGTGTCCAGTTTTATATCCATTTGTTCTTGTGTCCACATTGTTACTAAGCTTAAATAATTCCTCTCCCTCCCTAATATTTATCCCTCTGATATATTTATAAAGAGCAATCATATCCCCCCTCAGCCTTCTTTTGGTTAGGCTAAACAAGCCAAGCTCTTTGAGTCTCCTGTCATAAGACAGGTTTTCCATTCCTTGGATCATCCTAGTAGCCCTTCTCTGTACCTGTTCCAGTTTGAATTCACCTTTCTTAAACATGGGAGACCAGAACTGCACACAGTATTCCAGATGAGGCCTCACCAGTGCTTTGTATAACGGTACTAACACCTCCTTATCTTTGCTGGAAGTACCTCGCCTGATGCATCCTAAAATCGCATTAGCTTTTTTCATGGCCATATCACATTGGCGGCTCATAGTCATCCTGTGATCAACCAATACTCCGAGGTCCTTCTCCTCCTCTGTTACTTCCAACTGATGCGTCCCCAATTTATAACTAAAATTCTTGTTATTAATCCCTAAATGCATGACCGTGCACTTTTCCCTATTAAATTTCATCCTAAGTAGTAATAAACTCGATAGTATTCATCACCATGCAATTTTGACCATGCAATTTCCATGCCCCTTTTAGGGCTTATGTCCCACCTCGTTTCAGTTGGCGCCAAATTGTGGCGCCATCGGCCATTTTGAAAAAGTGTGTGTGTGTGTTTGACTAGCGGAAGTGTTTGTGCAAGTGTATATTTGTGCTTGGGTACATGGAGAGAAAAAGGTTGAAAGAAGAGAGTGAGAGAGTTTAAAGATGAAAAAGAAATTTTGAGTAAGATTTAGAGAAAAAAGGAAAGAAAGGTTATTGGATGTGATTGAGTAAGGAGAGAGGCTGGTGAAGGCAGGTTATTCAAGAATAGAAGGAACTTAAAGAAAAAAAGGAAATATTTGTTTTTAAAGGGTTCGTTTAAGAAAAAGAGTTAAATAATATTGAAAACTAGGTTTAAAAAGGGAATGACGAAGGCAAAGCCTGTTTAGTAAGCACATGGTAAAAAAGTGACTAGAAAAGCATTCAGTATCAGGGTAGGTTAAGAAAAAAAGAGAACAGGGCAAGAAAAGGGAAAAGAGCCCCTCTGCAGAGGGCAAAGATAGACCACACATGGCTGAGTCAGAGAAAATGAGAGAGAGAGAGAGAGAGAGAGAATTCTCACTTTTTAAGTCTTTCTGTCCCTGGTTCAGACCCTCAGACTTAGCACCGCCTTTGGATCGGCCCAGTCAGAGGTTGTTCTACAGCAGCATCATAGAATTCATTTTCCTGAACCAATCCTAGAGTCCCAAGATTTTAAACAGGAGTCAACTCCCTCCTTCCCCCCCCTTCCCTCTCCCCCCTCCCTTTTAACTGTTTTTAGTCTTATCTAAAGAAACAGACCCTCAGCATTTTTTCCGCTATGTAGCCCTTTTACAGGGCGGTTTTTATAAAAGTTAAAACCATAAGCTTTTAGTAACACACCATTTTTAAAAGTTTCTCCCTAGGTTATAGACTAACAGGTGTTATTTTTTAGTAAGCACAATGTGAAATAGGCTTTTGCAGCAAAGCTCCTGTTAGCAAAGCAGCCTCTGTGAGTCAGTGAATCACAGAGAAGGAGTTTGCTTCTTTACCTGGTTTTTAACAAACACATGTTAAAGTTACATTAAGTTTTGCAAAGGGATAATGACTTGAAAAGACAAAGCTAAGCCACATCCCTTTTGTATGTGTTGTCATAAAAATGTGTTGTAATAAAAAAAAGCAGGCAGAAACACCCCAGGTTTTTAGTAACAGACAGTTTATAAACCCCTTATTTTGTAAACCATTGAATTAGAAAGAAGATTGCTTCTTCCCCCACTTTTTAACAAAGAAAGGTGAAAGTCTTGAAAAGGTATAAACACTTGAAAAGACATGCCTAAATGAAGACACATTTCTTTATTTAACCCCCTTGGCATAAGTGTTTCAATGAAAAAGAACAGGCAGAAACACCTGGTTTTAAACCCCAGGTTTTTAGTAAAAGACAGTTTACATACCCCTTATTTTGTAAACCAGTGGATTAGAAAGACAAAGAAGCAAAGCGCCTGTTAGCAAAGCAGCCTCTGTGAGTCAGTGGATCAGAGATAAGAAGGCTGCTTCTTTCCCAAACTTTTTAACAAAAAGGCTTGGAAAGGAATAAACAGTTGAAAAGACAAGCCTACCTGAAGACCGAAACCTTCATTTAGTCCCTTAGGCATAGCTGTTTCAATAACATGTAAGTCCACAGAAACAACCCAGGCTTAAAAACACAGAAAGCCAGTTTATAAAAGTTTTCTCCTAGGTTTTAGCCTAGCACTGGTCATTTTTTTTTAGTAAAGACAGCAGGCTTTTGCAGCAAAGCAGCTGTCAGCAAAAACAGCATCTGTGAGTCAGTGGATCACAGAGAAGGAGTTTGCTTCTTTACCTGCTTTTTAACAAACACATGTTACAGTTACATTAAGTTTTGCAAAGGGATAATGACTTGAAAAGAAATCTAAAATACACCCCTTTTGTATGTGTTGTAATAGAAAAAGAGCAGGCAGAAGCACCCTAGGCTTAAACCCCCAGGTTTTTAGTAACAGACAGTTTATATTCCCCTTATTTTGTAAACCACTGGATTAGAGAGAAGAAGATTGCTTCTTTCCCCATGAGAGTGTTGCCGGCACAGAGGCCCGAGGCGACAGCAACAGTGGTTCATTGCCCGGTGTGCTTCGCTTCCAATAAACACACCAAGGTGGAGAAGCAAAAAAAAAGTTTATTTGAGCCCAAATAAGGTGCAAGGGAGACATAGCAATCTCAAATCCTGCACACAGATACAAACAGCTCTCTCTCTTTATACATGATTTTAGCTAAGTATTTCCATCACCCCCCACACTCCTCCTCTCCCCCCACCTTTCATTCCCATGCAGCAAATACACTTTGCAATGGCAATTATATTAAGCAGTTAAGTCATACTTGGCAAAAACCACTTTAGCTCGTTAGCAACTCTTCTGTGATCAGTTATCTGTACTTTCCCACCGTGGGGGCTACGTTCTCATGCATATAACTTTAATTACAGCATCTGCTTTCCGCCTATCTTATTTAGTATTGGCTACATCTAGTATCAAGGAGCCTTGCAGCTGCCAGTAATTAGCACATAACACAAGAGGTTACAAAAGTTTAGTAAGGCTAACAAAAGCACTTTACATAAAGGTACTTTGGGTCACATAGGCCCAAAGCCATCCTCCCGAGTTACCTAGATTTATGCCTAGTGACACCAACAACTCCCCCCTTTGAGAATACTCAACAAACTTTTGGCTGAGTTTTCTCAAACTTTGAGGACAAAAAGCAATTAAGCTCTAGGGAGCTGGGGTTAGTAATGAGGGGGTATTCAGTTCCACATTCATCCTCCCCATGGACCCAGCAGGATTCGGTATGTGGGAGCCCACACCCACCCTAACCGGTCCAAATGCTTGGAAGGAGCACTGTAAATGTACACACTTCCACCCAGAAAGTGTCCAAGTATGTCTTCATGACCACAGATCAGATGGTACTCCTGATATGTCTGTAAGGGCAGTGGGTCAAGTCTGGTGCTCAAGATCACTCTGAATGGCCATCAGCTGGTCATTCAGGAAATCCTGAATTTCTAAACATACTAGATCCCACTGCAATGCCTTCCCAGCCTCAGTGATATTCAATACCATCTCTGTCAGTAACTTCTGGGTCACAGGACTAATGGTGAAAATGACATGTAATTCACCAACTCCAGCCTATACTTGGGTTAGCTGAAGGCTAGTGGCCCTTTCTAGTCGGCCCAATTTCTTATCATGTTCTTGGCCTTTAAGAATATTCCAAATGGATGCTACACTGTTGGTCCCAGCCCACAGGGATCTGCCCAATTTCCTCTTTTTTTCGAGGAAATAACCCAGGCTCTTTGTTGTGCTAATCTAATGGCAGCCCCTTGTGAGCAATCTGGGTATGTAAAAGTGATCTGAAAACTGGATAAAGGCAATGTCATTTAAAATCCAATTAGGGAGGGCAATACATACTGAAAGATTTATTCAAAACACAGGGCACAGCCTGTAGAATAAACCCCAAAATTCAATTAATACCACATTCCCAAACATGGGTCCCACAAGTTTCTTCCTGCCAGTGTATAATTCCTTGGGTTTCTTCACCAGGGTCAGTTCTTAATGTCCTTTCTGGTCAGGAATTCCTGGACTTTGGCAATGTCAGTGGAGTGAGTGTTTCTTCTCCTTTCCCCAAACAGTTGTAGTTCAGCAAGTTCAAAGGCACAGTAAATTTGTCCGTGGACAAGGGAGAGGTTTAACCAGCACGTCACCTTGTCCTTTTTCCCTGCTGTCCAGAAGGCACAGTAAAACTAGAAAAAGGAATAGGCTAATCATCAGTAGGAAAATTCTTCTGAGGTGGAGGGGTCTTTTTGCAGTGAGAATCCTGGGTCCAGGCAGTCAGTCTTTGGCACATCACCGCGGTGTTGGTAGTCAGCAGGACTTAATAAGGGCCGTTCCAGCATGGAGCCAAAGCAGTCTTTCGCTGGTGGTCTTTTACATTGATCCGGTCTTCTGGTTCCAAGGAGTAGCGGGGCTGCTAGGGTCTTCGGATAGTGCTTCTTTACCTGTGAGAAAAGAAACCTAACACATTGCATTAGTGTCTTTGCAGATTTTACATCTGCTTGGGTATATTCAAGCACCCCCCCCTTTTTCTTGGTTGTTAGCCAAGTTTTAGCTGTGAGCAGTGTCCTTGAACAGAGTCAGTGTCTTATCTTGAAACTGAGTATGTTAACTATTTTTTTTTCTCAGTTAACTCGTTCTTTTTTCTTTTCCCCTTTTTGGCTTCTTTTAACCTACAAAGGAAACTTTTACTTTTTACTCATACACCTTTTGTTAACAATGAACACGTACACATTGCCGTTATACAGTACGTTAGTCTTATTATTTAATGTATGCCACATATACCCTTTTACTAAATTAACTTTATTACAGAGCTTTGGAACAACAAGCCAGGATAAGCACACCCACTTTGAGTTTCTTCAATACAACCTCTAGTCCAATAGCTTCCCACCATCCCCAGCCCGCTGGCTAGAAGTCTGAGGTAGCCAGAAGGATCCCATGCACAATATGGGGAGTGGGTTAACTCTTCATGTCCTTGCTTCCAAAGACTGTTAATATGCAAATTTTAATAACTTCAATTAAACAATCAGTTTAAAAACTTTCAATTAACAGATTTGGCCAATAAAGTTTCTCTTTCTCTTAAGGAAATGTACTAGACTTTAGTATATCACATTTTTCCTGATGTATTTAAACACTTTATATTCTAAGTTGAACAAAACAAGTATCTGCATTTCAATCCAACCCTTTCACTTGATTTTAAACCAGACCATCCCATGAAAATATTAAACACAACAATTCTGGCCACGAAGCAAACACCACAAGACAGAACATAGAACACAAAACATAATTTTTACTGTGCCAGCAAATCATGGTACGTTGAATGCTGTTCAGCTGGCATTAGTTTTCTCTGATTATCTGAAAGACAAGAACAGAGGTCTACCCCTTCTGGGCAGTCAATTATTGCTTAAAATATACAAGTACCCTTGTTGATTTCAGGCAAAACAGGGGAATTACCCCATATTTTCTTGTATGTGTTTTTACAAAGTTCAACTGCTGTTCCCTTTAGCAACTACAGAGTTAACTTTCCACTCTGTTTTAAATCACTTGCTTGTTTCAACCTGTTTTCCAATCTCTCTGTCTGTTACCTGCCCGCCTGGGCCCGATCCTTCTTTTCTCGCTGAACCGTCCCTATTCTGGACACAAACTTGTTCCACTACCAGTTTAGCTAGGAGGGTGGGCTTCACAACTAGCCGTCACCCTTTTGGTCTTTTCCCTAAAACATTTCTACTCACAAGACTACCCGGGTCCTCCCTTTTCTCCAACCACTTTATTGCCCAGTCCAGCTACAACTGGGGGTAGATCCACCTGCCACCCTTCCCGGTCAACCAGGGTCGAGAGAGGAATGCTAAACCCCCCTCCAGTTCTCAGACTTACTGCGGCTGAGAGTGGGCACACCTTTAATCATACAGTCCTCAACATATAACACCAACAATACCAAACAAAGCAAACATAAAATAACAAGGGTAAAACAGATAGATGGTGTAAATTCTGCAGGGCTCCCCCATTCTCTATTGCTCACCAAACTGTGACAAATTTCTGTTACCAATCAATTCCTCATGTCAGGTGATCAAACTGACACTGCAGGACGGTGGGGGGGGGGAATAGAGAAAGCACACCATATAACCAAATTTTAAAGCTTCATTAAAAATAATAAAACAACAATGGAGAGTGTTGGGAACACTCCCACATCACTCAGGAAGAACATGAATGCCCCAAGCCTTAAGCCACTTTAATACTCACACATGTCCAGACTGTTCACGTCTGTATATAACATTCAGAGAAGGGGAATAGGTGGATGGAAGATTATCCTGTATACAGCTTTGCCCAGAATTTCCAACATGCTTCAGCTCTTGGGAGGGCTGTTCTTTTACACCCTGGACTCTCCTGCGGCGTCTCTTTCAGAGATTCCAGTTCAGATCAGCTGCCTGTCCGGCTTCAGGGTTGCAAAAACTGTTGGATCTCACTGCAATCTCAGTTCTGTAACTTGTATTGCCTTTGGTTGGCCTCTGTCTCTATTTTTCCACAACCAGCTGGGGCTGAAAGCAGTTTTTTTTTGGTTTTTTTTGTACTTAGCATAGTCTGTGCTGATTCTTGACCTTGTACGCAGAGCAGCTTTCCCTTTATCTCTGGGCTAAGCTGAATTTCAAATTAACCCGTTCCTAGACAAATTGCTCACACTGTGTTAGAGGCTTTTCTTTGGTGAGTAAAAGCTCCTCTGAGATATATGATCTTATCTAGATTGAAGGTACCTTCTAATGGACATTGTTTAGATATAAAAATTCCAATTCTCTAAATACCTGCAGGTTTTAGGACCATAATGTACGTACATGTAACATGCTGGGGTACCCTTAGGGGGTGAGGTAAAATGTTTAGACTGTCCCTTACCCATTTTCCACGTACACACACAGAGAGGGTGCCCTGTCCGCGCTAGCGGCTCATAAACTAAGGATCTCTCCCTACAAGACACTTACACAGGAGAGACTAAAGAGGATGACTGACTCTCCTACACCTCCCTTCAGCAAAGAGCGTCGGCTAGTCTCTGGGAGACGGTGCCGCTTACTCTGATTGCATCCAGTGAGATGATCAGACTGTCAGTAGCCCGCACAGAAAAGAGAGGGGAGGGAAAGATGGGTTCACACACTCCTAGACCCAGGAAGCTTCCTCGCCGGACGATGCCAGGCCGAGTCAGCCCACCATGGGTCGGATCTCCTAAAGATCCACTAGTTACCGGGCTTGCGTTAGAATACTCCTGATCATGAGCATTTGCTTCACAAGGTAGTCTGGGCGTCTTCCGGTAACAGCCACTCACATTTGTATACACACACACACCAAGACCATTATTTCCTATTACCACGATGCATCTTATCTTGCTGCATAGTCAATAAGTTCAGATTGCGTGAGCCCAACAGAGACAGACGTCCGCACGGACAGTTCTCCTCCCAGTGCAGCTCTGGGGCATATGATGAGGGATTTTTACAAGAGCTTTCCATACAAACAGCTTCAGAAGCTACCTGTTCGCTGACAAAACAGGAGTAATTGAAGGATCATGTTGTAATTAAGTGATCCTTCCGGTGGCCACCTTTCCTGGCTCTCTAGCTGATACTGAGGCCAGTCTACTGTACAGAACCTTTTCAGTTTGCTTTTAGTCAATGGATCTGATTCAAACACTTTCCAATTCGTCAGAATGCATTCTAAGGGTGTACACCGTGCCCTGCCTGTACTTTGTTCCTGCCCCATACCACGGGCTTGCCCTTGACCCACTATAGGACGCTCTCTTGTCTAGTGGGAATTACAACAGCTGGGCATCCCCAGCCTCAGGCAAAAGTCCACACCACTGGGCTGTTCCTACCTTATCCACAGGACCGGTTCCTCACCGTCGCCCGCAACAGCTTCTCCACTATCTGAGTGCGTTGCACCGTTGTGTCCTCCAAGGTCAGCCTGACGCGTCTCTGCCGAGGCCCCCGGTAAAGGCACCGGTGCGCGCTGGGCGTCGGCTGTGACCATCGTCCACCAGCCATTGGAGGAGTCCGGGCAAGGCACAATTTTGCCTCGAGCCCACCCAGGGACGCCAAAACTGTTGCCGGCTCAAAGAGCCCGAGGCGGAGCAACAGCAGGTTCGTTGCCCGGTGTGCTTCACTTCCAATAAACACACCAAGGTGGAGAAGCAAAAAAAAGTTTATTTGAGCCCAAATAAGGTGCAAGGGAGACATAGCAATCTCAAATCCTGCACACCAATACAAGCGGTTTTCCTCTCTTTATACATAACTTCAGCTAAGCATTCCCATCATCCCCACACTCCTCCTCTCCCCCCACCTTTCATTCCCATGCAGCAAATACACTTTGCAATAGCAATTACCTTAAGCAGTTAAGTCATACTTGGCAAAAACAACTTTAGCTCGTTAGTAACTCTTCTGTGAACAGTTATCTTGTTTTACTTTCCTGGATCCGTTATTCTGCCCCCCCCTTAGCCAGGTGTAAGCAGGCTTCATCATTATCTCCTGGCAGTACCACAGTTGAGCTAGCTGTTGTACATTCCATTCTCGGTTACTGGCCTGCTAGGTTGATTAAAGTTCAAACATAAACATGGAAGCGCTTTGGTCAGACATGGAGTGACTTTAGTTCATTCAGGCCTACTACAGAAGGCTTTATTGACACTTATGGCTTTCCACCCTCCTGAGTTACCTAGGGTTATGCCTAGTGACACCAACACTGGTGCTTTTTCTCCGGGAGGGGAAGGGGAAGTTTACAGCAGCAGGGCGTGCAGAGAAGATGGCTGCAGCGCCCGCCCAGCACACGGAGAGCCGAGCCGAAGCCGCTGGCGCTCAGCTAACGCTGCCCCAGGTCTCCCGTTCGCACACAGGCATTGCGGGGTCTGGTCCCGCAGGGCTTCACTAGCCGGTCCGGGCAGAGCTCAGCAGCCGGGGCCCCGAGAGCTGGGCGCGCCCTCTGCTCTAGTGCCGCAGTTTCACACTTCAACCTCCCCCTCGCCGCTGCCATTTTTGGACTCTTAGAAATGGGGAGGGCGGTGCAGAGCCCGTGGGAACTCTCCGCCCCAGTCTGCGAGCCCCCTGCCTCCCTTCCGCACACCACGTCACCTCCCGATGCGGGTCTCTTCTCCCTCCCCCCCCAGTTCCCCTACACCCCAGGATGGGGCTCTGCCAGCCCCCCGGCTGTCTCTGGGGCTGGGACTCTCCCCCTCAGAGCCTCCCCCCCCTTGCCCCAGCCCGGGGGACACAGACACTCACCGAGAAGGGAAGAGCAGAAAATAGCCGAGACCCTCAGGAAAGCACAGCCACAAAGCGAGACAAACGAGTTCGTAGGGTGTCTTTTATACTCGATATTGACACTAACTGGTGGGAAGTGGAAGTGGCGTCACAAGGCAGAAGGAAGGAGCCAATTGCAGCACAGACAGCAGAAACCTGGCATGAGGCCAAGACACGTATACACCGCAGCAATTGCTGTGTGACTCATTCCAACTGGGGGAGGTTCCCTCCTGTGTTCTGGGCAGTATCCCCAGCCTAATCTCCAGGTTTCAGAATAGCAGCCGCTTTAGTCTGTATCCGCAAAAAGAGCAGGAGAACTTGTGGCACCTTGGAGATTAACACATTTATTTGAGCATGAGCTTTCATGGGCTACAGCCCATTTCTTTGGATGCATAGAATGGAACGTATAGTGAGGTAGATACACACAGCGATGAGCTGCCAAAATTTTAACAACCAGTTCCCTATAAAAAGTTCTGATTTAAGGGGGGGAGCAGAGGAGGGGCCGGGGCAGGTGGAGACATACTTGTGGGGCCGGAGACCCCTGCAGGGCCTGGGGCAAATTGCCCCACTTGCCCCCCCAGCAGCCCTAGAGCTTGCAGCCCCCTCCCCCCTTACCTTGCTGGCAGCTCAAAGCAACTCCAGAGCTCAGCTGAGCTGCCCACGCTGCAGCTGGGGGGATGCGGGGGAAGGGCTAGGGGAGCCTCAATCTCCCCAGCTGGGAATCCTGGGAGCAACAGGATGGTCCAGCCCGCGGACCGGAGTTCTTTGCCCACCCCCTGGCCCTTTAACAACCGGTTCTCCATGGAGGTCTAATTTTAGCAACCGGTTCTTGGGAACCTGTGGGAACCTGCTCCAGCTCACCACTGGATACACATACAGAGAACATGAAAAGGTGGAAGTTGCCCAACCAACTCTTAAGAGGCTAATTAAGACAAGCTATTATCAGCAGGAGAAAAAAAAACTTTTGTACCAAATCATCCAGCATTCTTTCCTGAGAGTCTGTAATGGCCCTGCACTCTCTGATCTGCCCAGAGCTGCTCTGTCTGTTCCTTGTGCTGCTTCCTCCATCTCCAACTTCTTCAGGCCTGCCCCACACATTTAACCTCCCACCTACACTTGGTGCAGCTCAAGGAACATCTGCAGTCCTCCAAAGATGCCTATAAACACCATTCAGACCAAGACTGTCAGGCTCTTCCTAGTCTGGCCATGGGGGACAAGATGTGAATCATAGAATCTCAGGGTTGGAAGGGACCTCAGGAGGTCATCTAGTCTTTCTGCACACAACCTTCAATAGAGCTACCCATCCATCAAACTAGACTTCCAATACCTGGGCCCCTTCAAGATTACAGAATGAGTGAACCCACTGGTTACAGCTGCCTGAGTCCTTGAAGATCCACTCTGTCTTTCACATCTCACTTTGAAAGCCCCAGACCAAGAACCCAGAACCCTAACTGCTCCAACTCACCACCACCAACCATAACAGTCCAGAGACAAAAGGAGTACTTGGTCCACTGAATCCTCAACTCTTGGCAAGTTAGGGGAAGGCTCCAATAGTCTATAGTACAGCTGTGTGGTCTTGGGATCCAGTAGAGCAGAGGTTCTCAAACTGGGAGTTGGGACCCCTCAGGGGGTTGCGAGGTTATTATATGAGGGGTGTGAGATGTCACCCTCAACCCCAGTGTGGATGCCCTGGTCTGTTAATGTGCTCTGATTGGCCTCCAGAAGTGTCCCACAATCCCTGTTCTAGTCACTCTGGTCATCACTTTGAACTCTACTGCCCTGCCCTCAGGTGACCAACCGTCAGACCGGCCCTTTACATTCTCTGGGAATTTTGAAAGTCCCCTTCCTGTTTGCTCAGCCAGGCGTGGAGTACACTCAGCAAATCTTTCCAGGTGACCATGCCTTCATGCACCAGGTGATCCCCAGTATGGAGCAATAGCGAGGTGCTGGACCTCCTCAGTAGTTGCAGGAAGGAAGCTGTCCAGTCCCAGCTGTTCTACAGCCATAGGAATTATGATACCTTCGGGCAGATATCAAGGTACATGATGGAAAGGGGCCATGACCAGGATGCACTGCAGTGCAGGATTAAAGTGAAGGATCTGTGGAGTGCCTACTGCAAAGCCCTCACTTGTTTCCCAGATCATCCTCAGCAGCGAGATATCTTCCAGGACGAACCCAGCCTGTGGAGAATGTGGGGACAGTGTTCAGTATAGAGGACCCCAGCACCTGTTGGCTCTCCCCAAGGCACAGAAACTTAGAGGACAGTAGGGCTGTGAAACAATCAGCCCCCCTTGCCCCTGTGCTTACTCACCATTTTGGGGCTCCTGTGGGTTATGTGCGCTCACTTTGGGATGGGCAATTCCGCTATTGTGTAGACTGTGCTTGCCCTTAAAAACAGGGGAATCATTGCTCTGTCTGGTGTGAACATTGCTGCCTCTGTTAAGTGTTACATTTTGCCTTTACAGATGCAACTTTGAGATCTCAGCCATCCATGTTATCACCGGCCGAAAGACTGCAAAGAATTAGAAGGAGGCTACCTAGAAACAAAGAAGACCTGCTGCATGAAGTAACGACTAAGGGCTGCTGGGGAAGTGGCTGAGGAGATAGTGAGGGTGTGTCGGGGCTGGGAGCATCTGTGCTGAGCAGCAGGGACAGGGCACCAGATCTGGGCTCTGCTCCCCCGCCTGCTCCTGTTTTAGAAGGAGCGGGGCTGGGGGGAGGGGAACTCACATGATTTATCAGAATCCAGCCCTTGGGCTCAGCGCCCAGGGACTCGCACTGACTCCTCCTCTCCGGGCTGCTGGTTCCAGCACAACCCACCGCGTCCAGCCTCCGCCCGCAACCCTGCGCCCCCCCAGAGCTTTCACCAACACTCACGCTTGGCCATTGCATTCCGGGGGCGGGGGGGACTTTCTCCGGGGCTGGAACCAGCCCCGGGCTCTGCCCACACCAGCCCCTGAATTGCAGCCTGCAGGGGATGGGAAAGACCCAGGGGAAGGGCTGGGACCAGGCAGGACAGTGACTCTGCACCAACAGCCCCTCCTCGCCCCAGCTCTGCTCCCGGGGGGGCTGCAAGACCCAGAGCTGCTGCCCGCCCTGACCCCCTCCCCTTCCCTTCCCCGGCTCTGCCCCCCTGAGCGCCACATGGCGACGTAGCCGACACACATTCCTGCAGCTTTGTGGTAGATGCTCTTCCTTCCGCTGAGACTGGGCTTATAATGTTTTAGCTTATGTCAGTAAATGTACAGGTTGTCCATTGTAGGACCAGCAGCTACATCAGTGTAACTGCATCCAGACTGTGGGGGTTCTACTACCCCGGCATAGCCTCAAGCCGTTCAGTTTTTGTGTGCAGACAAGCCCTGAGGAAGTGGTAGTGGGGGTGCAGGAACTGAGGGGAGCAGACCCAGCGCTAGGTGTAAGAAGCCTGAGCAATTGCCGGGTTCCCTCCTACTGTCAGCCAAGGTGACACAACCATATGCTGTTGCTCATTCTGCTTCCTTCAAAGCAGAGTGCCAAGCTCACCTGCCATGGGCCATATCCTTTCAAGTCATTAAGTCCAGCCCAGCAGCCTGTAGGTGCTGCTTGATGCAGTCCTTGTTGCAGCATTTGGGGTGGCTGACCTTCCTACTGCCTTTTTCAGATTCACCATATAGAACTCTCTTAGGTCAGTGGTTCTCAAACTTTTGTACTGGTGACCCCTTTATAATATAAAATAATAGGAGATATACCAATTGCCTAGAATTGGAAGGGATCTTGAAAGGTCAAGTTCAGCCCCCTGCCTTCACTAGCAGGACCAAGTACTGATTTTGCTCTAGATCCCTAAGTGTTTCCCCGCAAGGACTGAACTCACAACCCTGGGTTTAGCAAGCCAATGCTCAAACCACTGAGCTATCCCTTCCCCCTGTCATGTAGCAAGCCTCTGAGTGTAACCCCCCTTATAAATTAAAAACATTTTTTATATATTTAAGACCATTATAAATGGTAGAGGCAAAGCAGGGGTTGGGGTGGAGGCTGACAGCTCACAACTCCCATGTAATAAACTCACAACCCCCTGAGGGGTCCTGAACCCCTGTCTTAGGCAATTGATTGTTCTCCAAACAATTGGGATAGCTGACCCAGGACATTCACCACCACGCTAGCATGGCTGCCAGCCATAGTACTTCATTGATGGTGATTTTGTCAGACCATTTGGTTCCCATTGTGCTGTGCAGGTGGTGTTGCAGGCAGTAAAGTTTTTGGATATGGCGACGATAGAGGGGGCAGGTCTCTAACGAGTGTAGAAGACAAGGGAGCAGAACAGCTCTGTAAACTTAGCATTTTGTGGGCATTTTAACACATTCCCCCCCACGTCCATCTTGACCATAAGAGGGGTGTGGTGAGGGTGCTCAGAAAACAGTCCCTTATTTTTTAAACACAAAGTTGGCGACCCTACTGCGGAACAACGGGCAGTTCTCTTTAATCAGAGCCCACTGCTGTATGAACTAAGGGAGCTACTTTGTACTGTGCCTTGGGCTAAAATAATAAACAGGAAGAGCCTGACAGCTGAGATCATACCCCAAAGCCCTGAGCAGCTTCTGAGCTGCTTTAGCAGATGTGTGGGCGGGTTGCAATTATTTTCCACCCCCAACTATCTGGACTTTGTAATGCTGGGGAGTGGTGACAAGAGACAGCATTTCTGACTGTTGTGTAGTTGGTTGTCGTAGTAATAGAATCTTGTGTTGCTATGGCAACTGAGTTAGATTATTAGGGGATAGCCCAGCCAGTTTTAGCTGGTTTTTGTCTAGTTCAGTGCGTGGCAATAAATGGCTGCTTCAAGGCTTACAGCTCTCTGTGTCTCCAGTGATTTCTTCCTAAAACTGTTGCCCCCAAGGATATACACTAACGGCCTGTAGCAAACCTCTGAAGACTCTTGTAGCAAAGGGACCATCAGCAGCAATAAACCCTGATCCAGAGAAGATAAAATGTAACCCTGTCCCAAGGCATGAACCAGCCAGAGCAGTGACTCTGGGCCACTGAGAGTCTGGTTTATCCTTCAACCGCCATGAGCTGCAGCCTGGCCCAACTGGGGAGAATATTTCTAACCCGCCCTGTTCTGCTCTATGCAATAAGTGCAGTGTAACAATCAGTTGTAACCTAGTTATTTCCTATCTGTGTCAGACTAGTCTTTATGGGTGAGATCAGAGCTCCCAAACCCTACTCTAGGTCTGGTACATCATGGACGCAGAGCACCGGTTGGCCTGACCGTACAGCTTGACCAGTGAGGTGCTTGGCTGGGGTTTGAGGGAGACTGCAGAGAAGTGAGATGCATACTCATGTATCTTACAGTTTCATGCTGCAGCCCATCACTATAGTATCTGGGCATCTTTCATGTATAATCATCAGCAGTAAAGTCCTGGTGTGTTTCATGGAGTCTCTGGATCTTCTCCCTTATTGGAATCAAATCTCTGCTTCGGGGAGGGCTTGAGTTTTGATCTTTTTAATTATTAATTTCCTCTTTTATGTTTTGGTTGTTTGGGGGTTAGGGTGAGAAGGGGAGTCATTGCTGGGGGAAGGCTTCTCTGTTGGGGGCTCAGTGTCATGGGGGGATCCTGGCTCTGGGAGGGCAGTGGTATCTAGAGGTTACAGCAGTGGAGACCATTACGATGTAGGCACGGTAGGGAGGCTTCACATTGGATTCAATCAGGCAGCAAGACTCTTCTCGTTGAGGTGCGGGGGGCGGGGGGGAGATCCGGACAGCAGTGGGGTAAGGCTGGGTGTGGGGAGGGGGGATTATAGCAACACCCTGTCTCTGGGGACAGGGCCAGCTTTAGGCACTGCAGGGCCCAATTCGAAAGAGCTGCTGCCGAAGACAGCGGCGGGATTTTGGCAGCAGCTCAATTGGCTGCCGCTGACTTTGACGCCACTTCGGCAGAGAGTCCTTCTTCAGCAGCAGCGATCGAGCTGACATCGAAAACTGTGGCGGGACTTTAGGGGCAGCTCACATTTTGGCAGGGCCCGATTCTGGGGAATTGGCCTAAAATTGGCCCTGTCTGGGGAAGAACACTAGGAAAAGGGACCTGCTGAGTCCTGCTGCTCCAAGCCCTTCACTGGTTCCACAGTGAACCCCACATCCCATTCAGGGGCATGGCCCTGATCTTCTGCATCCAGTCTCTGAGTGGCTCCCACTCCTTGGCTGTCTATGGGGCCGAGTCTCTCCACTCTGCCCCTCCACCCTGCCTCAGCTTTTTTCATCCCTGCACCCCAGATCCCCTGCCTCATGGGTGTCTCTAGGGCTGAGTCCTTCCTTTTAACCCTCCCACTCCCAGCCACACCGGGTCCCAATAACCACCCAGACACATGGCTCAGGTATTTGACTAGGGCTGGCAGGACAGGGAGAGGCTGCAGATCCCTCATTGCAGAGCCTTAGATGTGTATGAGCAACAGTATTTCCTGTTTGGACCCCTGAGGGTGGGAAGGACCCCTCGCTGGCAAATTACTGCCGAAGACGGAGCTGGACCCGCTGGCGAAGCGCAGCCTGGTCTTCGGCGGTAATTCGGCGGCGGGGGGCCCTTCCGTTCCGGGACCCTCTGCCGAAGTGCCCCGAAGACCCGCAGCGGGGGCCCCCCGCCGCCCAAGACCAGGCTGCACTTCGGCGGCGGGTCCCGCTTCGGCGGTAATTCGGCGGCGGCGGGGGGGGCCCGCTGCGGGTCTTCGGGGCACTTCGGCGGACGGTGGAACGGAACGGCCCCCCACCGCCGAAGACCCCGGGCCCCCGGAATCCTCTGGGCAGCCCTGGCCAGCCATAGGACTTCATTGGTGGTGATTTTGTCAGACCATTTGGTTCCCATTCTGTTGCGCAGGTGGCATTGTCGCAGACAGTAAAGTTTTTGGATATGGTAACAATAGAGGGGGCAGGTCTCTAATGGGTGTAGAAGACATGGGAGCAGAGCAGCTCTGTAAACTTGGCATTTTGTACACACACACCCTTGACCATAGTATTTTTTGTAGACATTTGCTACAAAATAATACTGCTAATATCAGGGTGTGAGGTGAGGGTGCTAAGAAAACAGTCCCTTATGTTTTTAAACACAATCTTGGCAGCCCTACTGCAGAACAATGGGCAGTTCTCTTTAAGCAGAGCCCACTGCTGTATTAACTAAGGGAGCTACTTTGTACTAAGCCTTGGGCTAAAGTAATAAACAGGAGGAGCCTGACAGCTGAGATCATACCCCAAAGCCCTGAGCAGATCCTGAGCTGCTGATTTAGCAGAAGTGGGCGGGTCGTGGTTATTTTCCACCCCAACTGCCTGGACTTTGTAACACTGGGGGAGCGCTGCCAAGGGACAGCAAATTGAAGGCTGAGCTGGATTTGAATTTCTCTTACCTTGTAAGAACTAGGCCTGATTTCCCACTCCCTGTGCGCCATGGTACTGTCCCTCCCCCTCCCCCCAGCTATGTACGTGTGTGAGGGACGACACAAGGTGCAGGGCAGTGGGGGAGAACTGGGTCCATGGATCATCAAGAACAAACGGGGCCTTTTGCTTCAGTGGGGCCCCACTGACACTTCCATTGGGGTCAGCGTTACCTGCCTGCGGCTGAAAGGCAGCTGTCGAAACCAGGGCAGGCCAAACTGGACAGGTCAAATGTGGGTCACAGAGGCCTGAATCTCTCCCCTCTCTCCAGTTCCCCCCATCACGCCTCTGCCTCCCTGGGTGGCTACAGGGCTGGTCACTTTCTCGGTCTCCTCCAAATCTCTCACTCAGGCCCTGTCACGGAGCCACAGGGCCTGGGCTATGCCCAGCTTTTGTACAGTCTCTTGCACAAACCCTGTCAGTGGGCCAGGCCCCTGGGGTCTCACTCTCCCTTATGGGTAGGCTCCTTCATTGGGGGACCAGGGAGAACCTGGCCAGGGGGAAAGCTCCTCCATCAGATGGTTTTGGGGAATCAGGGCAGGGGAGGTGCACTGATGGTCTTCATGGGGGATCCGGGCATCCTATATACTCTGCTTTGGGGGCCTCCCCAACTTCATCTTCTCCCCCACACCACAGCATGGAGCCCCAAGTGAATGGCTCTGTGCTGGGCTGGGCATTGCAGGGCTGTGTGCCCCAGAGGCGGGACAGGGATCGCTCTCTGCAGGGAGTGGGGAGCTGTGGTGGTCTGGTCAGTGATCAAACTGGACCAGATCCTCAGAGGTATCTAGGCACCCAACGGCCCTATTTTGAAAGCAAGGCACCTAAATACCTTTGGGGAACTGGGCCTCTGGGCTTAAGGTGCTTGCAAGAGTAAAGCTTTCTTTTGTGTCTGAGGCCTGGCCATGCGGAGCCACCAGAGCTGCCCAGCGCCCTGCCCAGACTCTCTGTCTGGGAAGCTCAGCCCTTAAAGCCCAAGTCCTTAATGCCACAGGAGGAACAGGGCCTGATCTCTGCTCCACAGCTCTGCGCCAGGGACTCTGAGCGTCAGTGACTACAGTGAGGCTCCTTTTCCCCTGCTTTGGGTCTGGGCACTGGGCCAATAACAGAGGTGTAGCGAGTGCCCTCTGTACCCTCCGACCGGAGGGGACCCCACAAGGAAGGGGGCCCCTAAAAGTGGCAAAAAAATGTAAGGTATAACTAGGTAAGTGACATTTATTGACGCTATTGCACAATCCATGTCGGTTTTACTGACAAAACCGTGAAGTCATTATGATACATCATAATGCTATTGGCTACATCAGTTGTCTGTCGGTCAGTTTCGAATTTTAGTTGGACCCATTCAAAGAATGTGTATTTGCTTCATGATGGCGGTCGGCAAATAAATATTATTAATTTAGTTGTTTAGTTTTTTATCGTTTCCAACGCAGAAGCGTGCTTTGTGATGTCTAAGAGAACGTATAAGAGCGGAGCTAGTAAACGAAAGGCAGCAAAAGATGCCGAGAAGGAACTTGAGAAAATTCCAAAGTTGTCAACGTATTTTGCACTGCAATCCAACGTACAGGTACAGGCACATGAAACGGACAGCGCTAGCAGTGACGAATCGTATCCAGAAGTATCCGGAAGTGCTTCAAGTGAGGTCGAAGGTGAAGCCAGTTGTTCTACCAAACAAACTGTGACAGATATTCCAGCTGCTGCCGGGAAAGAAGTATCTGAATCTGAACCACTGACTGATGGTCCAGGAGATTGGCCGTCTATAACATCAGGCAGGCAAGTGTGTGACATTGTTGCACGTGGCCCACCGCAGCAGAATGAAAGTTACGAATTTCCATTTAATGAGGAAAGACGGAGGTTCACAAGTACTCATTTCTATCGAACCATGGCAAATGGCGAGAAAATAAGATGTTCATGGTTAATGTACTCAGTTCAGAAAGATGCCATTTTTTGTTTTTGTTGTAAATTATTTGGCACTGGCGACATACCGCTATGTCATGGAACATCTGCTTGGAAAGCACTGTCAAAAAGACTTCAGCAGCATGAAACAGGCAAAGGTTATCAAGACTGTATGGTGAAATGGTTTGAGCTTTGGTCAGGCATAGTAAGAAGTTCAGTACGCATGTTCAGTACCTCAATCCACAGATCCAAAACGAGCTGATTCAACTTGTTGCCAGTAACGTTCAAGAGGCCAACATAGCGCAGCTTAAAAAAGCAAAATATTATTCAGTTATTTTGGACTGTACTCCCGACGTGTCACATGAAGAACAGATGTCTGTGGTGTTACACTTTGTTGAATGCAACGGTGAAGATGGTGTCATATTCGTGAAGCGTTTGTTGGTTTCTTAATGTTCATGATACAACTGGCGAGGGCTTATTGGAAGCGTTTCTTGAAAAGGCAAACAACTTAGGAATAGACATTGCTGACATGAGAGGCCAAGATTATGATAATGGCGCAAATATGAGAGGAAAGAATAAAGGAGTTCAAGCCCGCATGCTAGAAATAAATGACCGTGCCTTGTATGTACCATGTGGAGCTCACACTTGGAATCTCACTGGGACAGATCTTTAGTGGTGTAATTGGCATAGTCCAGTGACTCCAGGCAGTGAGGGCAGGGCCGGTGTAATCGCTACGCCAGGCCTGCCCAACTCGTAAAGCGGCGAGGGCCATATTACTCCAAAGAAAACAGCTGAGGGCCGAAGCCCCCTGGCCCCACTGAACCCCCCCAGCACCGGCCAGCCCCCTGAAATACTGCACCCCCCAGCACCACCCGCCCGCCCCACAGAAACAAACCCTCCTTCCCCCGCGCTGCCCCACCGAAACAACGGTATTGAACCTTGGTAATATGTTATAGCGGGCCTCCAAGGTAGTATAATTAAGGTAAAAGAAAATGTCTTTTTGCTAGAAGTAGAATAAGATCTTCTCTCCACTTTGTAATCAATTGTCCTGTTGAATGAGGTGTGACTGAGGAAGGTGGGGAAGGCAGCACCTCCAGACAGCTGCAGCCCTTGGAGAGGGGCTGGGAGCCAGACCAGATCAGTAGAACAGGTCAGCCACTGACTCTTCGCTTGGCTCCTCAGCCTCTGCCACTGCCCACCTGTCTCTTCAACCCCCCTCCCTCACCTGCCACTTGCCTACTCACCCCCCCCCCCCACAGGCCACACAGTGAGCCCACCTACTCGCTCCCCGCAGGCTGCACAGTGAGTCCACACGGCCAGCATGTTGTGCAGGCCTGCGCTAGGTGAACTAGGCGGCCGCCTAGGGCGCCAAAATTTGGGGGTGCCAATAAAGGGTGCCCCAAATTTTTTTTACACCATTACTGGAAAACGAATGAATAAAGAAAAGAGAAACGTCCTTGAACTTGCATTTTAACTTGTCATTCTTCTCTCGTACGTTACAGCTCTAGCTTATGCCAGCTCTGCATTGCAGGCAGGGCCGCCTCCAGGCACCAGCTGACCAAGCACGTGCTTGGGGCGGCGCAGGGTTTGGGGTTTTTTTTTTGTTGCAGCAGCCTGGAGTGTATAAAAACACTGGTGAAGGGAGGCGCCTCGCTCTGCGGAATCCTGCTCTGCCGGAGCCTCTGCTCCTAGCCCGCTCCCGGGGCATTTCGCTGTGGCGGTTGTTGACCTGCTCCGCTGAGCGGGGCTGCAGCACCGGGACCCTCTCCCCAGCTGGGCAGCTCCCGGCGGGGCAGCCCGTCCCCTCGCTGCTCCCTCTGCCCGCCAGCCGGGTTCGCTCCCAGCCCGCTCCCCGGGGGGCTCCGGCTCCGTGGGACACGAGCCTGGGCGAGCTGCGAGCCGGGCTCCGGCTGCCCGCGGAGCGATCGGGGGCTGCGGTCTGCGCCAGCAGGTGAGGAGGGGCTGGTGTTGTGCACGGACCGGGGAGGGGGGCGAGCAGGGAGCTGGGTGGGTGCATCGATCACACTGGGGAACCGGGGTCTGTTGGGGAGGGGGCTGTGCGCTGATCGGGTGGGGAGGGGGGGTCTATTGGGGTGGGGGCAAAACAAGCGGTTAAACTGCAGGAGCTGAAGTTTCCTCCTGAGACAAGAACTCCGCTTCCGGGGAACAAATCACGGGAACGGATGGTTTTGGGGTGGCAGGGGCGGCTCTAAGTATCGGGCCGCCCCAAGCAGGGACCTCTTGCAGCTGGTCCGCGGCTCCGGTGGAGCTTCCGCAGACAGGGAAGTCCGATGTCCCGCGGCGCTGGGGGTCTAGAGCCGGCCCTGTGGGGTGGGAGGGAAAATGACGTTTGTCTGTGCTGAGAAAAGCGTCCCCATTGTTCCCCTGCTACCCAGGGCAGACTCTGTTTCTTTGCCTTTGAACTGATGGGCAAAAGCGTCCTAATGCCCCCTCTGAACTGCGTCCCAACAGCCAGGGGTGGCTCCAGGCACCAGCGCTTGGGGCATCAAGCGGGGGGGGGGGGCTCTGCGAATCGCTGTGAGGGCAGCAGACAGGCTGGCTTGCCTGGGGAGGGTCCGCTGGGCGGAGGACCTCCCACAGCTACACCTGTGGGCAGGGCCGCCCAGAGGATTCCGGGGGCCCGGGGTCTTCGGCGGCGGGGGGCCCTTCCATTCCGGGACCTGCCGCCGAAGTGCCCCGAAGACCCGCGGTGGGAGCCCCCCACCGCAGAATTATCGCTGAAGCGGGACCCGCCGCTGAAGTGCAGCCCGGTCTTCAGCGGTAATTCGGCGGTGGGGGGGTCCCTGCTGCGGGTCTTTGGGGCACTTCGGCGGCGGGTCCCGGAACGGAAGGGGCCCCCCGCCGCCGAAGACCGGGCTGCGCTTCGGCGGCGGGTCCCGCTTCCCCCCCGGCCCCGGCCCCAGCCCCTTACCCCCGGCTCCCGGAGTCTCAGCGCCTCGCCGGAACAGCTGCAGCATGTGGCCGGCGGGGCCTGAGCTCCGTCCCGCTCAGAGCCGTGTGGTGAGGGGGCGGGGCTGGGAGCTCCACGCACAGCGGAGGGAGCAGAGCTCCCAGCCCCGCCCCCTCACCACACGGCTCTGAGCGGGGCGGGGCTCAGGGGCTCCGCTGGAGACATCAAGCGCTGAGGCTCCAGGAGAGGGGCGGAGGCGGGAGCCTCCGCTGTTCTCTTGGGGGCCCCTGCGGAGCCCGGCGCCCAGGGCAAATTGCCCCCTTTGCCCCCCCCCTCTGGGCGGCCCTGCCTGTGGGAGGTCGGCAGCCTGCCCTGCTTGGGGCGGCAAAATGGCTAGAGCTGCCCCTGTCCGGGTTAGTGAGGAGGAAGGCCCCAGACCCAGGGAGTGGCCTGTTCTTGGGAAAACAGCAGCAGGGAAGCCAGGGGCAGCGGGAGAAATCCCCAGGGAGCTGCGGACCGAGCAGGCTGCAGGAGCTGAGGTGAGGAACAGGGTGAGTGAGGCAGTTCCGGCTCAAGGGGGGGAGGGGCTCCAGTCTTGACTATAACCCGCTCCTGACTGACACATTGTTTCCAGCTGCTGTTGTGAACAGAAGCTCTATAGCCCCAGGCCAGGTGAGAGGGGACGGACGTGAGGAGGGATCCGAGCTTCTCCCCGCTCTGGGCTGGGTGGGAGGGGTGGGAATGTATTTGTTTGGGGGACCAAGCTGGGGCAGGTGGATATTTTGTGGGGGCTGATAACTAGGCTGGATGGGTTTGCTTTTGGGAGGTGAATGGGGGGAGCAGGTTTGATCTTTTGGGGTGATGGGGGGGCACAGCGAGCTATGTAGAAACGGAGCATGCACAGTGTGGCTCCTGTTGATTTCCCACGCCAAGCCAGTAGGTCAGGGGCTCTCAAGCTGTGGGTTGGGACCCCTCAAGCGGTCGTGAGGTTATTACAGGGGGGGGGTGTCATGAGCTGTCAGCCCCCACCGCAAAGCCTGCTTTGCCTCCAGCATTTAGAATGGGGTTAAATATATAAAAGTGTTTTGAATTGATCAGGGGGCTCATGCTCTGAGGTTTGCTGTGTGAAAGGGAGTCACCAGTACAAAAGTGTAAGAGCCGCTGCAGTAGGTGGTGCCTTGGTTCTTTGCTAGCCCTGCCCTGTCGCTGTGGCCTGGCGGGAGTGAAGGCGAGACCCCTCCCCCCAGTCCCTGCTGAGCTGGGTGGGAAATGACAGGGCTCCGCACGTTCTGATCTCTACAGTTCTCATCCCCTCTTGTGTTTAAAGAACAGGAGAACTTGTTTCACCTTAGAAACTAACACATTTATTTGAGCATAAGCTTTCGTGGGCTCCAGCCCACTTCATCGGATGCATGCAGTGGAAAATACAGTAGGAAGAGAGAGATACAGAGAACATGAAACAATGGGTGTTACCATACACACTATAAGGAGAATAGGAGTACTTGTGGCACCTTAGAGACTAACACATTTATTTGAGCCAGGTGAGCTATTATCAGCAGGAGAGAAAAAGAACAGTTTATAGTAGTAATAAAAATGGCCCATTGCCAGCAATTGGTAAGGAACTGTGGGAGGGCGGGGGGGGGGGGGGGGAGGTTGAGTGCAGGAAATAATTATGGGGAGATAGTTTTACTTTGTGTAATGGCCAATCCACTCCCAGTCTTTATTCAAGCCTAGTTTGATGGTGTCCAATTTGCAAATTAATTCCAATTCAGCCGTCTCTTGTTGGAGTCTGTTTTTTGAAGGGTTTTTTGTTGTTGTTGTTTGTTGTAATATTGTGACTTTTAGGTCTGTAATGGAGTGGCCAGGGAGACTGAAGTGTTCTTCTACTGTTTTTTTTTTTTTGTTATAATTCTTGATGTCTGATTTGTGTCCAGGCCAGTCCTTGCTTACAGACAACCCCCAAACCTGAATCAAATACTCACCAGCAACCACACAACAAAAACACTAACCCAGGAACCAATCCCTGCAACAACCCCCGTTGCCAGCTCTGTCCACATATCTATTCAGGGGATACCATCATAGGACCTAATTACATCAGCCACACTACCAGAGGCTTGTTCACCTGCACATCTACCAATGTGATTTATACCATCACTGCCCCTCTGCCATGTACATTGGCCAAACCAGACAGTCTCTAATGTAAAAGAATAACTGGACACTAAGTGAGTATTAATAAGAGCAATGGAAAAGTTCAGCCTACCAATCTGTGCTTCTCCAAACTATTAGTAATTTGGGGGATAAAATTACTTCATGATCAACACCTTAAAACAGCCCTTTCATTGCATCCAAAAACACCACAGAACTCCTTCCAATGGATTATTTAATTTCATCCTCAGGAGATGGGTCTATCACAGGAGTGGGTGGGTGAGGTTCTGTGGCCTGCAAGGGGCAGGAGGTCAGACTAGATGATCATGATGGTCCCTGCTGCCCTTAAAGTCTGAGCTTTGCTTAACAACTTTCCGTTACTTCCTTTGCAGGAAAATTCCTGGGGCCTATGGACAGACTCTCACTGAGCACTGACTGATCAGATAAGTATTGTCCAGTCGTTCTCCTCTTGCTCAAACAAACTCTGTTCCCAGTCTTGATTCTCTGTAGGTACCATGGATTCTTTAGAGGATCTTTCTGCTCTCTCCCCTCAGGTTCAGCTCAGAGACCAGCTCATCATTCGTCCCAGGAAATGACAGTCAGTTTCACTACTGTGGAGGATTAGGCTGCCCATCGTCTGCTGGGACATCTGATAGCTTAGGAAGGGGTCAGGAATCACAGAAACAGACGGGAATCAGGTGAGTGGCTTCCCTTCTGAATGACCCCAGGGATTCAGGCCTGGCTGCTCTGGTGAGGGTTACAAACCAGTTCACTTTGTAGCTCCCCTGTTCTCCCGACTTTGTTGATTTCCCAGAGCTGGGAGGGAGCAAGGCCTAGGTCTTCAACGGTATTTAGGCGTTTAACCCAAAATCTGGAGGGGTGTTTCAGTTTGATCCCAGCAGTGGGTCTGCCTAGTAGATGGAGAGGGGCCCCCAGCTGGAAGGAGGTTCTCTGGCTGTGGGCTCCTCTCTCCATGAGTAGCTGTGAGCACGAGGTGAAGCTACAGCTGGTCATAGGGTTCAGGTGTTCTCAGCCTAGGAGGGTTGTGAACGGCTGTCAAACAGCTGCATTGGTACCTCCCTACTTGAGAGCGGGGTGCCAGCTAGACAGCAGATCTCAAGGGTTGGGGTCCCTGGTATGGAAAAAGGTTATAAACCTGTCATGGTGATAACCCTGCATCTGTCCAAGTAATGAGAGAGCAGGAGCGAGTCTATTTGTGAGTGGGATTGATCAGGGCCACATTATCGACTCGGACTAAGGCCCTGGCTCCTGGAGTCATGTGATTACCTCAGACTGTTGTTGGTTTTTTTGCATCTCAAAGGGGTGTTAACCCCAAAACCTGCTGTTGGGGAGCCCCACCCCCATCAAGACCACTCCAGTAAAGGACTCTGCATGTGGCAGGAGGGGACGAGTGCACCATCTCCTTGCCCTCTTCATTCCCCTGCATCATGGGAAGAAAGTGGTGCACAGACCCTGGAGTGGGAATTATGGACTTTTGTGAACCCTGCAACCAAGGGGAGACGCTGGGAAGAGGACTGTGGCCCAGGAAGGGCGAAGGGCTTGTGTTGTTTTGTTTGGATTCTCACTCCTCCCAGAAGAGGGAGGACACTTGTTGCCATGGTGACTGTGGAGAGCTACATGGAATTAATTACCCAACTGCTGAGGGGAAACTGAGGCATGGCCAGAGTTCAACTGAGGAACAGGCTCCCCAGATGCCAGGCCAGGTAAGGGCCTCTTCCAGAACCCATTCACTGAGAACTTGTGGCTGTGTGGATTATTTTGATGCAGAGTTTTATGGTGCTTTGCAAGGTGGTGGCATCAAACTGTGATTTCATATGTGGTTGTTCAGGTTATTGTACCCACCATCCCCGTGGGATCTGTGTGCTGGCTAAGTGGTGTGACTAGCACCTGTCTGTGCTGCCCGTCCTCTGCAGTCTCTGAGCATCCTCCGTGGAAATCAGTGTTTTCCTTTCTCTGTTTCCCTCCCCAGAAGGAGAACTGCCTGTCTCACTTCACTGTTCTGTATTGACACTCTTCACTGTGGTGTCTATGCACCTCCCATGTAAAATCAATAGTTAGACCCTTAGTGGTCTTCATGGAGTCTCCTGCATTCTTCCCTTTTGAGGTAAAACTCTGCGTAGGGTACGTTTTGGCTTTTTTGGAACTGGTTGGCTGGCTTGTTTCAGAGTTTTTTGTTCTGTTATGGGGGGCGGGGTGTCAGTGTTGAGTGTCGTCATTGTTACGGGGCTTCCCCCATGTTTGTTGGGGAATCTGTGGCTGGGCACTAATGCACCTGGACCTTCCTCAGTTTCTGCTAGTGAATTGACACCTTTAGTTTCTTTGGCTTTAGTTGAAATGTAGCAGCCTGGTACAGCGACACTCTGTGCTCCTTGTGCTGAGTTTGCTGCTGAACGTAAGAATGGCCAAATTGGGTCAGACCAACGGTCCACACAGCCCTGTATCCTGTCTTCAGACTGTGGCTGTTGCTAGATGCTTCAGAGGGAATGAACAGAACAGGGCAATTATTGAATGACCTGTCCAGTCCCAGCATCCGGCAGTCAGAGGCTTAGGGACACCCAGCATGGGGCTGTGCCCCGACCATCTTGGCTGATAGCCATTGATAGATACATTCATGGAGGATGGGTCCAATTCTTTTTTGAACCCAGTTATAGTCTTGGCCTTCACAATATCCCCTGGCCATGAGTTCCACAGGTTGACTATGTGTTGTGTGAAGCAGTTCCATAGGTTTGTTTTTAACCTGCTGCCTGTAGCGTCATTGCGTGACCCCTGGTTCTTGTATTATGCACAGGGCCAGCTCCAGGCACCAGCATTCCAAGCTGGTGCTTGGGGCGGCACTCTGCAAGGGGCGGCAGTCCCTGCTGTTTGCCCCCAAGCAGCTGCCGATTTGCTGCTGGACAGTGGGGGCAGTCCATGTGCCCTTAGGGCAGCAGGCGCGTTTCTGCGGTGGGGGCAATTCGGCGGCAGCTTCTATGTTTAGCTGTCTGGGGCGGCTTCAGCTAAACATAGAAGCTGCTGCTGAATTGCCGCCGCCGCCACGGAAACGCGCCTGCCGCCCTAAGGGCACATGGACTGCCCCCGCCGCGGCAATTCGGTGTGCTGCTTGGGGTGGCGAAAACTAGAGCCGGCCCTGCAGAGAGCGCAGGGCGGGTAGACTCTTGGGAAGGAATTTGTGTAACTCACAAACAAGCCGGCTGAGGCTCAGCTCCCAAAAGTGCCTGGTTACCTCTCCCCCTCCCTTTCCTGAGTCCTGTGCAATGGGCTGAGGGCCAGGCAGTGGGGAACTGGCTCCCTCCCTGTTTCTATTCTCCCCCCCCCCCCACCCCTCGGAATCGGAGTCACATGGTGCTTACATGGCCCCACGTCGGCTGCGTCTGCTTCCGAACCTCCCC
This sequence comes from Mauremys mutica, assembly GCF_020497125.1. Classification (NCBI taxonomy): domain Eukaryota; kingdom Metazoa; phylum Chordata; order Testudines; family Geoemydidae; genus Mauremys; species Mauremys mutica. Next base: position 10,632,590 of record NC_059083.1, on the reverse strand, counting down.
TTTGCTCTGTGACTGCGCACAAGCGCGGTGATGCTCCCTACCCGCAATCCAACAAATGGACTCTGGTCCTTGGGTGCTTTATGCTTTTTGGTGCCGAGTCCGTGTGCGGTTCAGCGTTTCCGGCTCTGCCGTCCCGGTGAGTGTCTGGAAAAAGGGGAGCGTGGGTCTGAGGGGCAAGACCCCACCCCAGCGACACCTGGGGGGGCTGGTAGAGCCCCAGCGACACTCGGGAGCAGGGGGAATTGAGGGTGGGGGAATGGGGGGGGCCCCGAGACATTCGGGGGGAAGGGGAGGGAATGGGGGGCTGGCACTGGCAGAGACCCATCGTGGGGTGTGGGGGAAATGGGGAGTGGGGGAGGTGTAGGGAGCTGGCGGGGGAGAGACCCATGGGAGGGGGCTGTGGGTCACAGACTGAGTCTGAGATTTCCAAGGGGTTTGTAGTGGTTTGGGGGCTGCAAATGAAAAGGTTGGAATTTGAAAGCGCTGTGGCAGAGTGGGCGGTGCCCGGCCCTGGGGTGTGGGCTGCAGAGAGCTTGGTACGGACAGTAACTGACAGTGCCCAGCACGGGGCCGGAGCGCACGGACCGAACTAGATGGATGTCCTGTTGTGAGAGAACTGAAAGCTTGAAGCAGGGCTGGCTCCAGGCACCAGCCGACCACACATGTGCGGGGTGGCACTCAAGTGTTTTTTTTTTTTTTTGGTTCAGTGGTGTGGCGCTCAAGGGGGGCCAGGGGCTTCGGGCGGCATGGCATTTGGTGGGGCCGGGGTTTCGGCGGCGTGGTGCTCGCGGGGTGGACGGACGGTGGGTTGGTGCTCTTTTTTTGCTTGGGGCAGCAAAAAAGTTATAGCCGGCCCTGGCCCCGCAGGCCGCGTATTTTAGACCCCCTGGTTTAGTGACTCCAAGATCTTTCTTGATCGATTAACAGCTGATTTACCCCCCCATCATTAGCTCTGTGTAGTTGGAATCGTTTTCCAACCTTCCTCCTTTTCCCCGGCCTGCACAGACAGCGGGCGGGGGCCGGGAAGGCAGGTTCTGCATCCCGCAGTGTGGGCCCTGGCTTGTCCCCCGGGTCAGGTGATCTCCCTGGTAGGGAGTGAGAGCGCAACCGTCCTTACGGGGGCGGGGTCCCCCTATGAGCGCTGATTGGCTCCAAGTCAGAGACAAGCCCATCAGAAAGGGGCATCAGAGTCTCGCCTCGCTTTGGGGCGGGTCACTTCCTTGGGCGCTGCGCACGGAGGCGGTTGTCCCGCGCAGGGCTCTGGGTCTGCTCGCTCGGGTCTCAGGTGAGGGCCGGGCCGGGCAGCGCGTGTCTCCGAGCTGGGTCAGGGATGCGCTGAATCAGCTCCAGGGATGCAGCTACCCCCAGGCACCCTCCATCCCCCCCACCCCCCGCTGAACCTTGGGCTCCGGCTGCTGCCTATTCCCGGGAGCCACGTTGGGGGGACGCGGCGCAGCTGGCCGGAGAGAGCGGGGCTGGAGCCACAGCATCTGTAGCAGGTGCCGGTTTCCCTATGGGGGGCTGGGAGCAGGGGGAGGCTGGAGGGGGGCAGTGGCTATTTCCCCCCACCCCGTGTCATGGCGGCAGTGGGCAGGGCCGGAAGTGGGGAAGGAAAGCGGAAACGGGCTCTCCGGGGGGGAGCAAGAACTTCCAGAGCGATGGCGGCCCTTGTTGCGGGAGGGGCAGCGCCCTGAGTAGCCCGCGGAGGAACACGGGCCCGGCCCAGTGACCCCTGTGGCGGCCGCGGGGAGCTCAGTCTGGGACTGGTGGGAGGAGCTGGTGAGCGCGGGGCAGGACATGCAGCTGTAGCCCTGGGTGTGTGTAACCAGGAGCCCAAACTCTCCCCCCCACCCCACACGGTCCCAGAGCTCTCAGTGCGGGGAGGGGGAGTCTTCCCCCAACCCACGCAGAATCCCCCACACACACCTAGCCCCCAGAGCTGTCAGTGCGTGGGGGTGGGCTGACGTCCCTCCAAGCCCTACACCGGGATAGTCAATAGGTGAACCACAGGCCAATCCGGACCACCAGACACTTTTGAATGGACTGTGAAATCTTTTTATTTACTTATTATCATTAGTTTTGTTTGTTTGTTTGTTTTGGTATTATTTTTCTCTGGCATCTGGATCTTTACTACACCTTGACCAAGAACTGTGGACCTTGACAAAAAATAACAGACCACCCCTGCCCTAGGCAGAGCTCCTCCAGCCCCACTTCCAGAGTTGTCAGTGCAGGGAGGAAGGGAAACTCTCCCCAGCCCCATGCAGATCCCCCACCCCTCAGAGCTGTCAGTGTTTGGGTGGGAGGGATGAAGGCAGATTGACTTAAATTTCCACTGTTAATCATGATTTAAAGCAGCAAGCAGGTACCTCCACTTAAACTGACAGTTTTCATCTAATTTGCCATTTTTTACTTTTTAGTTACTTTTCCTAAAGGGAGGCTGATTCTCAAACTGATAACCATTAAAACCTGTAGATCTACATCTAAATAAAGCTTTTACAGTACATTTGGTATCTTTTCTTAACCAGGAGGATACACTATATCTAGACACATTAATTGCTTAAATAATATAGCTACATGTACAAATATTCAGATTTTCAACTTTTAATTTTTGTGAATTCTTTTTGTTTTTGGTCAAGCTTTATTTGGCTGGAACTCAGAATTCAATTAAACTTAAATTCAGCATTTAATTTTATATGCTGGATACGTTAGGGGGAAAAGGGTTATCAAAACATGTTTTGCATTTAAAACTGATTACTTAGTCATGTATCCTGGCCATAAGCAGGGATCATAGCTACTATGACGATATAAATAAAAGGGTAATAAATACCTGTAGTTAGTGAATTGAACTGATTGTTTTTAGTCACCATGGGTGGGATCAGCAAAAGTACTTAGATGCCTAAATCCCAGTTTCGACTCTGCTGCAATCCACAAAAGTTATGACAAACCCAATAGGCCCCTAAACTGACTTGGCACTTAAATTTATGAGACTAAAAGTTCTCTAGGTGTCTGTTTTAGCCTTTGAGGATATGCATTGTTGCCTCGTGTGACTCATCTGGACGTCCCATGTGGTGACCTAACCACTGGATTAGACATAAGAATGGCCAAACTGGGTCAGACCAACGGTCCGCACAGCCCTGTATCCTGTCTTCAGACTGTGGCTGTTGCTAGATGCTTCAGAGGGAGTGAACAGAACAGGGCAATTATTGAATGACCTGTCCAGTCCCAGCATCTGGCAGTCAGAGGCTTAGGGACACCCAGCATGGGACTGTGCCCCTGACCATCTTGGCTGATGGCCATTGATAGATACATTCATGGAGGATGGGTCCAATTCTTTTTTGAACCCAGTTATAGTGTTGGCCTTCACAATATCCCCTGGCCATGAGTTCCACAGGTTGCATGCGCTGCTCTTGCCATGCCTCCCACAAAGCTCCCATTGGCCACGGATCCCTGTTCCCGGCCAATGGGAGCTGTGGGGAGGGTGGTGCCCCCCGCCCCTTGGTGTGCTGCCAGCTGCTTCAGAGAGCGGTGGGCGCCACAGGGAGCAATGCTGCAGGTAGGCAGAGGGGCGGGGAGCTTGGTGGGCCACACTCAAGAGCCCCATCCCGGGCCGTGTATTTGAGACCCCTGGTTTAGTGACTCCAAGATCTTTCCTGAGCGGTAACAGCTCATTTACTCCCCATCATTAGCTGTGTGTAGCTGGGATCATTTTCCAACCTTCCTCCTTTTCCCCAGCGCGCACAGACAGCGGGCTGGGGGTGGGGAAGGTGGGTTCTGCATCCTGCAGTGCGGGCCCTGGCTTGTCCCCCTGGGTCAGGAAGCGATGGCAGGACCATCCTTCCTGGCGTGGGGTCCCCCTATGAGCGCCGATTGGCTCAGCTCTGACTTGGAGCCAATCAGAAATGGGATGAGAGGCTCTGGCCTCGCTTTGGGGCGGGTCAATTCCTTGGGCGCTGCGCAGGGCTCTGGCTCTGCCCGCTCGGGTCCCAGGTGAGAGCCGGGCCGGGCAGCGTGTGTCTCCGAGCCGGATCAGGGACGCGCTGAATCAGCTCCAGGGATGCAGCTACCCCCAGGCTCCCCCACTCACCCCTGCTGAACCTTGGGCTCCGGCTGCTGGCGGCTCCCTGCCTATTCCCGGAACCCGCGTTGGGGTGACGTGGCGCAGCTGGCCGGAGAGAGCGGGGCTGGGGCCGCAGCATTTGTCGCAGGTGCCGGTTTCCCTATGGGGGGTGGGAGCAGGGCCCCGCCGGAGACAGGAGAGGGGGAGGCTGGAGGGGGGCAGTGGCTATTTCCCCCCACCCCATGTCATGGCGGCAGTGGGCAGGGCCGGAAGCGGACACGGGCTCTCCGGGGGGAGCCAGAACTTCCGGAGCGATGGCGGCCCTTGGTGTGGGAGGGGAAACGCCCTGAGCAGCCCGCGGAGGAACACGGGCCCGGCCCAGTGACCCCTGCGGCGGCCGTGGGGAGCTCAGCCCGGGACTGGGGGGAGAAGCAGGTGAGCGCGGGGCAGGACTTGCAGCTGTAGCCCTGGGTGTGTGTAACCGGGAGCCCTAACCCTCCCCCCCCACCCCGCCTGGTCCCAGAGTTCTCAGTGCGGGGAGGGGGAGTCTTCCCCCCCCCCACCACCCATGCAGAGCCCTCCCTCCCCCCCACACCTAGCCCCCAGAGCTGTCAGTGCGTGGGGGTGGGCTGACGTCCCTCCAAGCCCTACACCGGGATAGTCAATAGGTAAACCACAGGCCAATCCGGACCACCAGACACTTTTGAATGGACTGTGAAACCTTATTATCATTAGTTTGGGGGGGGGGTGGTATTTTCTCTGGCATCTGGATCTTTACTACACCTTGGCCAAGAACTGTGGACCTTGACAAAAAATGACAGACCACCCCTGCCCTAGGCAGAGCTCCCCGGCCCCACTTCCCGAGTTGTCAGTGCAGGGGGGAAGGGAAACCCCCCAGCCCCATGCAGATCCCCCACCCCTCAGAGCTGTCAGTGTTTGGGTGGGAGGGATGAAGGCAGATTGACTTAAATTAACCAGATTTTAAATTTCCACTGTTAATCATGATTTAAAGCAGCAAGCAGGTACCTCCACTTAAACGGACAGTTTTCATCTAATTTGCCATTTTTACTTTTTAGTTACTTTTCCTAAAGGGAGGCTCATTCTCAAACTGATAACCATTAAAACCTGTAGATCTACATCTAAATAAAGCTTTTACAGTAAATTTGGTATTTTTTCTTAACCAGGAGGATACACTATATCTACACACATTAATTGCTTAAATAATATAGCTACATGTACAAATATTCAGATTTTCAACTTTTAATTTTTGGGAATTTTTTTGGTTTTGGTCAAGCTTTATTTGGATGGGACTCAGATTTCAATTAAACTTAAATTCAGCATTTTATTTTTTTTAAATAAAAATACCTTAAATATGGATACGTTAGGGGGAAAAGGGTTCTCAAAACATGTTTTGCGTTTAAAACTGATTACTTAAAGTCATGTATCCTGGCCATGAGCAGGGATCATAGCTGCTATGACAATATAAATAAATAAATAAGGTAATAAATACCTGTAGTTAGTGAATTGAACTGATTGCTTTTAGTCACCATGGGTGGGATCAGCAAAAGTACTTAGATGCCTAAATCCCAGTTTTGGCTCCGCTGCAATCCACAAAACTTCTGATAGGCCCCTAAACTCACTTGGCACTTAAGTTTATGAGACTAAAAGTTCTCTAGGTGTATGTTTTAGCCTTTGAGGATATGCATTGTTGCCTCATGTGACTCATCTGGACGTCTCATGTGATGACCTAACCACTGGACTAGAGGTTATAATGTGGCATCTCCTCTTTCTCTGGCTTTTGTAGTCAATAGCCTCCCTGTGGTCTGGATTTAGGTGCCTATCTCTGACAGAGGGGCAGAGATTAGGACACACCCCACTGGTCAGCATCTCCCATTGGTTGGCTTAAGTGGCTCCCCAGCTAATGTGTTGGCTCCCCATTCATTTGATAGGAGCCTGTGCGCCTAAATCAGCTTTGTGGATCACAATGGTGTTTCTTGGATTTTCTAGCCACCTACAAGCTAGGAGCTGTGGTGCAATGCCTGAGTCCTGTGTGGCTCCCGCTCCATGTTCGTTAAGACTTTCGAGCAGTGGTTCTCAACCTATGAACCATTGTGGGCAGCATCCAATACTACCTGTATGGCCCTGAGGATGTCACATGAGCTGCAGCTGTGTGCTGATTGGCCTGCAGGTTGAGAACCACGGCTCCAAAGCTCACCTTCTCGCACCTAGTTTTCATCCATGGATTGGAAGAGCAAAACAAGCTTTGCTTCTTCTTCAGCTCCCAATCGGTTTCTTAACTTTTGAATAAACTGAAATGAAGAGAATGGTCTCTCTGTACCTGCACAAGAGGCTACTGCTGTCCAAAGCTGCTTTAACAAACTGTCACCGGTGCGTAGCTAGTGACTGGCACCAGTTCAGTGGCCTGACTTCCTTCAAGACTTCATCAGCAAATATGTTCTGCTGGAATATTATTCCTTTTAATTTCAGTTATTTTAATGGATTATAATAAATTTAGGCCATAACATGCTGTTATTTCAAGTTTAATTTTAAATTGGTTTCTTTTAAAACTGTATTTATTTAAATAAAAAAATCAAAATTTAAAGCACTGATTTTTTTTTTTATCCAACCAAGGGGGTGGGGAAGACTGTGTCCCTTAGAGCCCTTCCAAGGTGCTGTGTCTGTGCCCCTCCCAAAGCTGCATCTCAAACTCACCCCCCTCCAACTTCCCAGAGTTGCCAGTGCACGGGGAGGCACTACGCACGGCTCTGCATTGTGTACCAGGGCACACCAGACATAAAAGGCGTGTGCACATCCCTGCCTGCACCCCACATCCAGTGTTCTCCCTCTCCTGCCCAGCTCCAAATTGAGGAGTGAGAGGAAATGGGGAATCTTCAATGAGGGGCCTGATGACACCGGAGCGGGTTGGTTACTGCACTATTCGTGCTCTGGGCTTTTGTTCTGATGAATGGGGGATGGGACACCACAAACAAACCCTCTGACCCTTATGCTGTCCTGACTGTGTCATTGCAGATTCTAGGTCAGCTGGGAGAGGAGCCAAAGCCAGGGACACTGCACTGGCTGGAGCTGACTCTGCCATGGCTGCTAGAGCCATTTCTTGCAACTGGCTCCAAGCTGATCAGAGTCCAGCACCCATCGCTGCCTCCCTGAGAAGAGAGATGGGGAACTGGGCGGAAGCAGATCCCCCTAGACAGCCTCTTAACCACACCACAGACTTGGAGAGTGGAGGAGAACCAGGTAACTGGAGCTTCCCTGCCTAGGAACAGGCTGGAGGGAGGAGATGCCTTCAGGGGTGGGTGTAGCTGTCTTTCCTCCTCCTCCTTCCCCCACCCCCGCCCCATGCAGCAGGGGCTGTATTGCTCCAATGGACTCGGCTCGTGCAGCACGTGCTCTCTTGTGCGGCAGTTGCACGTATGGTTTTTAGGACTGTACGTGTTCTATCCCCTTGAAAACGTTTGGCTCACGTCTCCCTGGGTCGCTCCTGTCACTGCTCTTTCCTTTTGGTTGTTTGTCCTTCCAGTGTCTGAGCGTAGGTGTTTGCACTCATAACCCATGCAGAGCCCTGCCTTCGTTCATGGCCAGGAGCAGGTGTAGCTGCCTGTGGCCACAGCACATTCATTTGTGTTTTTGCCAGTGAATTTATCATGCCCCCAGATGTGTCTCTGGATGCTAGGGAAGAGGATTTGCTAAGATTGAACTCCAGCAGGGGTTCCCTGGATTTACACTCCCTGGGATGCAGGTGCTCTTCCAAAGTTCCTGCCAACCTTTTGCTTATTAATTATGGCAACTCTGGATATTTCATGTTAACCATATAAATGCTCAGTCCCTTTGTTTCCTAAATTCTTTTTATCAATTTCCTGTGGCAGTGACTTCTGCAGTCTAATTATACTAATTATATGGAAAAAATAGTTCCTTTCTAAACTCTGTAATCTAATTGAATATCTCTATCACATGGTCTGCCGCAGGGCCCAGGTCACCCACTCCCAGCCGGCCGCAGTAGCCACCTATTCGAAAGTCCCCAAGGATGCATCTGGGTCATCTGTGGGGCCCATCTTGCAAAGCCCCACCCTGGCATCCTGGTCCCGTCCCCCAGTGCTAGACTCACCACCTTTTGGAAGATCTGTTGGGTCACTGACTGTTCCCTGATAACCTCCTGGAGTGTCTGCTTTTGGCCTGCCTGCCATATCATCAGGGCCTGTCATTCTGACTGTTGGGACTGTTGCATTTCTTGCACCATGGTCACCAGCCACTTTAGGGTCTCCTCCATGCTGGCAGCCACTATTAATGATGGCTAGGGGGATCCTGGATGAGCCCCCAGTGTCACAGGGTCTACACAGGGCCCAGGCATGAGAGTGGAAACCTGTGTTGGGTGGTTAAAATAGAGTCCCCACATCACCTTCGGTGCTTCACCCTTGTGTCTTTATTTACAGTGCAACAGTGTTATCTCCACTTCTCCCCCAACAGCTATCCCCAGTCAGACCCTCCCAGGGTCTCCTGGCCCGTGAGGCTCCTTTCCTTTGGTGAGGCGACAGAGATGTAACCCTCCCAGGCTAGCCTCCTGACTGAGATTTCCTCAGGGCTTATATAGCCCTCCTCAGCCCAGCTGTCGCTACTTAGCTCATAGCAGTGAGCCAGCCCTCATCTAGGCCTGCAGCTGGGCTCTCTGCTGACTGCCTGGCCTCCCTACCAGACATTAGGGCTTTAGCCAGCATTTTAGCAGAGCACTCAAGGGATTTACCCCTGCCCTGCCACAATCCCCTTGTGACGTTACTGACATAACCTGTGACCATATAGATCATTGTTGCAACCACTGTTATATATTTGCAGCCAATATTGTACAAAGGGTGTCATGTAAGGTGTCTATAGAAAGCATGATCATAACCAGCAAATCATAACCTATCTGTGTGTGTGAATTTTTGTAGTTGAAGTTATAAATATTGGCTACATACTTGTATATCAAGGTGTTTTGATTCTAAGAAGTCTCAGTAAAACATTTGGTCAGCTAACTCTTGAGGTAATAAAAAGGCAATAATGGGAGATACACCAATCTCCTAGAACTGGAAAGGACCTTGAAAGGTCATCAAGTTCAGCCCCCTGCCTTCATTAACAGGACCACTTTTTGCCCAAGATCTCTAAGTGGCCCCCTCAAGGATTGAACTCACAACCTTAGGTTTAGCAAGCCAATGCTCAAACCACTGAGCTATCTCTCTCCCGCAATTTTATCACCAGAAGCTCCCAGTCCACCTTCTGTCCCACCTGTTATTGCCTAGACTGTTTATCCTGTCCTCTCTTTCACCTCCATCTATGGTGAACAATCCTAGGCTTTTCAAACTCTTGTCATGGATTTTCCAGGCCCCTGGTCATCCTCCATCCTTCTCTGAATCCCTCTGAATTCTGCAGGGTCCTTTCTAGGGATTAATTGAACTGGTGGTTTGGGGGGTGATGTTCTCCTTTGCAGTCTGAATGGGAGTTCGAGTTAATATTTGTGTCCAGAGCTGAGACAGAACCATTTAAGACTTCAAAATAAATATTAGGGTTCCTATAGGTAGAGCTTCTCGCCCTAGGGTTAGGGTTCCAAAGGGTAGGACACATGGAGCTAGGGTTAGGTTTCCTATGTGTGTCAGATCAGAGCCTGATGGCAAACTATTCTAATTTGAGTCAGGATAACTCAGTGGTTTGAGCATTGGCCTGTTAAACCCAGGGTTGTGAGTTCAATCCTTGAGGGGGCCATTTAGGGAACTGGAGTTTCAAAAAAAAAAAATAATAAAATTTAGCAAAGGGTTGGACTAGATGATGTCCTGAGATCCCTGATATTCTATGATTAACAGGTTTTGATCTTCCAGGTCATCCAGCTAATTCCAGCTCCAGGAAACCTGCAGTATGGAATCGTCCAGCTGCCCTCAGAGCCAGAATTGTGGTTGCAATGGTCGTCATCGTCGCTCTAGTAGCAGCTTTGATAGGTAAGTTTTCAACCCCTGATGATTCAGTCTCTGGGTGTGGAGCTTTCTTCCTTCACGGCTCACAGCTCCACCTCATCTCTCCCCGGCCTCTCTGCTTTAGCAGTCAGGTCAGACAGGAGCCTCTCTAGGCTCTTTCATGGCCCCCCTACTCCCCTCCATTGTCGTACCTGAGAGTATCACAGACACTAACGGATTTCTCCACACACCCCTGTGAGGCAGGGACGTGTCCTTGTCCTTGTTTTGTGGCGGGGGAGCCAAGGCACCATGGCCTCATTCCACAAAGGGCATTAAAGGGTTGAAGTCTCCTTTTCAGGCACCCTGTGATCTGCCAACCCCCTGCCTGGCTGCCACTGAACCTGGGGGCCCCTGAGCTCACCTGGGGACGACACTTTTGCTGTAGAAGTTCCCTCAGCCCTTCGTGTTCTGCTTCTGGGCGTGTGCTGCTGCTTGGCTCTCGGCACCCAGAGGCCTGTCGAACCCGTGGGGCGGGATCTGGCAGGTGTGCTTAGGCTGCCGGCCTCTGTGAAACAGGTGGGGGACAAGGAGACCCCCCCACCCTTAACCCTGCCCCAGTGGTAGGGCCCTTCCCTGGGATGTGAGACCCTAGTTCCAGTCTCCTCTGTCTGAGGGGAGACAGGATCTGAATTGGGGTTGCCCACCCCCACGGGAGTGCCCAGCCACTGAGCTGTAGGACAGTCTGATGGGGGGGGGGGTCTCAATATTTCCTGCTGATGTTGTTCCACTTTGATTTAATTGAATAATTAAATATTAATTGGGCCAGAAAGTTAGAATCCCTCTGATCTAGTGCTTAGGGCGCCCACCTGAGAGGTGGGAACTTCCTGTTCTCCAATCCCTGCTCACCAGGGAGAGGGGACTGAAGCAGGGTCTCACGTCGGGGTGAGAGCCCTGCCAGTGGGTTAAAGGTGATCAGTGAGGTCGTCTTCTCACCACCACCCCCTGCCATTTTCAGTGGATTTGGGGACTTGCTGCTGCACTCGCTCTCCCAAGTGACGTAGGTACCTGACTCCAGGGCGGGGGGTCCCCGCTGCAGGTTGTTAGCAGGGCTGGGCCCCTCCCTGCAGCCAGGGCTGAGGGGCTGAGCTCTGAGAGGGGTGGGGCGTAGGGCACAGGCCTTGTCACTGTCTCCTATTGGCTGGCTTGGGCAGCCCCTGTCTAGCGCGCTGGCTGTTGTGGAGCCTGTTCTTAGGCACTGCTCCCCCCCATTCACTGTGTGGGGCACCCAGGCACCCAGCTCAGGCCCTGTGGGTCCCGTTGTTGTTGTTCCAGGGGTTTCCTAGGTGACTAAAAGTTCAGTGTTGGCAAACGCCTCCGTCCCTTTGTGGATCCGGCCTCAGGGACTTGCTCTGGGTCAGGCAGGGAGTCTGGCAGAGCTTGGAACTGAATCCAGATCTCCTGAGCCCCAGTCGTCCAGGGCAGCGAACACAAGACAGTCGCTCTTTTCCCGATTCCAGCCCCTCTGTTGCTCCCTTTTACACTCGGGGACTTTCTCTTCACAGCTGTTTGGGTGGATGGACTGACACGGATCCAGTGTCCGATCGTCACTGAGCAGCGTAACTTGTCTGCAGCTCAGGGCTTTGAGGAGCCTGGCCTGGCCTCATCTTCCTGCTGCCCCTCCCCTGGTTGTCCCCACAGCAGGGCTGGCAGGGGCTACAGCATTGCTGCTGTGAGATTTATTCAGCTGTGGGGGGGAGCCCCCATCACTGCAGTGGTGCTGCTGAGAATTTAACCCCCGGGGTCAGGGATCTCCAAAGGGAAGGCTCCCCAGGGGCGTTAAACTTGGCCAGTTGGTGCGTACGGGATGTGCGATTACAGGCTATTTCCATTCAGTGTGAGAGTCGCTCTATTGTGCAGCAAGGTGTGGGGCTGTGGGGCTATCAGTGGGGTTCTGGAGGGTTTAGCCGCTGGGCGAGGGGTCTGGGTGCTGCTCGCTGGGGTTATTAGAAGATGCTCTCACTGCTCCCACATTCCCCTCAGTGTAGTCACACGTTGCAGGCTGCGTTCCAGGGGATCTGAGGCTTTGATACACGAGATGGGTGAGGAGGGAAACCCGCTCAGAGAGGCTGTTGGATCTGACGGCCCCTCGTCTTCAAGGTGTCCGTGTCTGGGGCCCAGCAGGTCTGGCAGCTTCTCTGCTGCCGCCTGCTGGTGGTTTGGAGGCTCTGAACTTCTAACATTCTGCCGCTGCCTATTGTACCTGCTCCCATGAGAGCAGTCACAGAAGTGACCCGCTCGGTGTTCACCCTGCGCTGCCTCCTGGACTGAGCTGCCCAGCTCTGTAGATGTGGCTGTGGAAGGTGTGAGCACATGACACTGCCCTTAGCCTGTACGAGAATCCATGTGCTGGGCAGCAGGAGCGTGGGACCTGTTGGGGGGGCGGGGGGAGGCAGAGCACCCGTGCAGGAACTGTGGCCCCTCCCCCACTCCTTTTCCCCCCAGGGCCGGTGGAGTGTCTGGAGCTCCCCACAGCAGCCCAGGTTCCCTGGGTGGCTCTTACCACACCCCGGCTCTGGCTTCTGGCCTGGCCAGGTGTCGGGGACTCAGAAGGGAAGAGGAGCAGGGGGTGGGGCCCCATGGTGGGGGGAGGGGAGCTAAGGCCCAGCTCAGCCCCCTGCCAGGAAGAGGCTGGTGCTGCCCCGTCTCAGCTCTCCAGCCATGAAGTGCAGCCCCTGCCGCCGCCAGCACCGTGCCTGCCCGAGGCTCTATGCCCAGGTTAACAAGTGGGCAGGCCTGGCCCTCCCACATTAAAACATGGGGGAGGGGCATGGCCCCCCCCCTTACCAACCCATTCCAGTGCCCCTGCCAGACACACTCCTCCCTTGCTCTCACCTTCCCCATTCCCTTGGCTGCACACTCTGTACATCCCCAGCCCAATGGGGGCTGTGGCCTGGTTGGCCTCTGGCACTGCCGCAGTGTGTGTCATAACAAACTCCAGCCACGCTGCGTGTCGGGTTGCTGGGCCGTGGCCTCTGGTGCAGCTGCTGCTGGCCACTCTCAGACTGGCCCGTCTCTCCCATCAGTCTGATCCCATCGGGCAGTTCTTGTTTCTGTCCCTGCTCGTTCTCCACAGAGATGAGATGGGACGAGCTCTCCCCTTGTGTTTTGTGTTTTCTAGTGGTAACATCTAAGCAGCCTCCTCCATGCCCCCCTGCTGCCTCCTGGTGCCCGGACGGCTGGATCCGGATCCAAGGGAAATGTTACTATTTTTCTAAGTCCGAAGGGAACTGGACCTACAGCCAGAACTTCTGCTCGTCACACGCTGCCTCCCTGGCCGGGATTGAGAGTCTGCAGGAGCTGGTGAGAAGCCGGTTAGATGCTTTGTGCCAAGCCCAGCGATCGCTGGCACCACAGACAGGGCTGGAGTCAGGCTGGGCTCAGCCCCTGTAGGGCAGAGAGGAGCCCGGGTGCCTCCCAGGCTGGGCAGCCAGAGTCAGTGCGGTTCTGGCAGCTGAATCCTGGCTGGACCTGGGGCTCCAGCTTCCCCGACCCTGCATCTGCCAGAGACTCCTGCTGTGCAGGGCTGGGCCGGCTCAGTCAGCTCCAGGCCAATGGGCTGCCTGGGGCTGGAGCAGGTGAGAACCTGCCCCCCCAGCTCAGCCCAGCCCCAGGGTTTCCTCATGGGTGGGGCAGAGGGAATCCAGCTGGAGGTGAGGTCTGTTTTATGCCTCTTCCCATCAGTTTACCTGCCCTGGTGGCAGGGGTCTGTCTGCCCTCCCCCTGCAGCTCCCTCTCCCTCCTGGCCCTGCTGTGCTCTGAGAAGGGGCTGCTGGGCGGACAGTGACCTTGCAGCTCAATCCCTGCTACACGCAATAGGTGCCACAGCCCCAAAAAAGAGGCCAGGGAGGGTGAAGAGTTAATACTTATCTGCCCCCTTCACCCAGTAACCATGGAAGAGGCCTCTAGAAATCCCCCACTGCCCAAGGTGGGGGAGCAGCAGAGTCAGGGTCTAACACAGCTGATGCTTTTATTGGGTTTCTAAGGGTTCCCTGCTCCCATACGAAGGCAAACTGGACCACTGGATCGGCCTCTGGAAGGATGCGGGCCAGGTCTGGAAATGGGCCGACGGGACCGAGTTTGACCATTGGTGAGTTTATTCCCGCCCCACCCCCCACCCCTGCATTGATCAGAGGCTCTGGAAATGCCCCACTAATTGCTTTAACATCCCTTCTTGCCCAAGTGGGGCCTTGTGCTGGTGCAGGAAGTGGGATCCTGAGGGGCTGTGAGCAGGGCCGGCTCCAGACCCCAGCGCGCCAAGCAGGTGCGTGGGGCGGCATTTTGCCGGCAGGGCGGCATTTGGCTCCGGCTGACCTTCCGCAGACATGACTGCGGAGGGTCCCCTCTTCCTGCGGGCTCCAGTTGAGCTCCTGCAGGCATGACTGCTGCGGGTCCGCTGGTCCTGCGGCTCGGACGGAGCTCCCGTAGGCATGCCTGCGGATGCTCCACCGGAGCCGCGGGGCCACGGGACAGTCCGCAGGCACTTCTGCCCCGGCCGCGGGACCGGGGAAGGGCAACGCGAGCGGCACGGTGCGCCGCCCTGCTTGGGGCGGCGGATTTTCTAGAGCCGCCCCTGGCTGTGAGTGCAGATCCCCTCCCTGACTTGGGGTGTCTCCCCTGGTCTGTGCCTGGCACACACTGACTCTAGCTCCAATTGCTTCTGGGTTACAGGTTTGAAATACATGGAGGAGCAGACTGTGCGCAGCTGGATGAAGATTTCACTGTTGTCACATCAAGCTGCAGCACACCAAGAAAATGGATCTGCAGTAAACCTGATACCCCTGTGGGAGGGGATTCGTGAACAAGGGAATTGGAGACCAGCTGTGGCAAAGCCTGGTTCTAGTCCCCTCCATGGCCCCTCCATGCTGCAGCCTGGTTCCTTTGTTTCTTAGTCAGTCTGTCTCCAGGATTTTATCCAGTCCTAGTCATCAATTACCCTAATGCTGCCGTTTGTGACCCTTCTCTCGGGGAGACTGGTGCAGTTTCAGGGTAACTGGATCTCTATCCCACCTCCATTAGGTCAGGTCTCGAGTCTCCAGCCCGAACCCCAGTGCCCTTTACCTTGGGGTTCTGCCCCCAGCAGTACTCCCACACTCTGATCTCCCCTCCCAGGGGAACCCCCAACCCTCTACACCCACCTTGCCTCAGTGGCTACTGCCAGTCATCATCTAGCCGCCGCCCCCCCCCCGTCACTGGGGCAGACGCAGTCTGTAATGGCCAATCATTGGCAAGGGGGTAGGTCCAGCTGCCTCTGCCTATTCCCAGGCTGCACCTCTGCGGCCCCAGTACCTCTCTTCAGCCTTTAACAAGGCCTCAGCCGGGGGAGTTACCAGGCTAGTGCTCCCCAGCTCCTGTTGCCTCTGCTCTGCTCACTCCAGTACTAGAGTGAAACTGACTTAGCTCCTGGCTCACAGGGCCCTTGTATAGGGCAAGCTGTGGCCTGATGGGGCATGGCCCCAGCTGTGGCTGCTTCCCCAGTCAGTGTAGCTTTTTCCACCGGAGCGGGATAACAGCCCTGCTACAGGCAGTGGTTCCCGAACTTTAACAACCCGTGAACCCTTTTCATGAAAATTATCAAATCTCGTGAATCCCCTCTAAAAATAAATATTTCCAGGGATTTTCTCCCTTACCTGAGCACAATAGAAGTAGTGATCTTGGAAATAATTTGGATTTTGTATGACATGCTTATTACACACTATTTATTAGTGCATTACTATTTATCGTTACATTATTTATTTTATTACATTATGAAAATGGCAACACTCTTCCAAGATTTCACTTTTGTAGCTCATATCACTTTGATTAAACCTCCTACATGTTTAATCAAGGAGCATCAGATGTGAAACAGCAGGAAGGTATTTAAGAAGCCAGCTCAAATACAGAATTCCTCCCACAAGCATTTGGGTCTTGAGCAGTCCAGGCAGACAATGCAGACTACAACAAAGCTTAAACTTGTTCTTCATGCTAATTTTAAAAACAACACTAGTGAGGTGTGCAATTATATTGGTTTTAGTGCACTGATCTAGTAGCAAGTGACACTTCCAGGCCCTCCCTATGGGGTTGGGGTCCCCCCCCCCCCAACCCTGCATGGAGAGGAAGTCCTGTTTGAATCAAAATGAAGGTCATGAATCTGTTTAAACTCAGCCTTTGTGTGTCCTAAGTTCTGTCTCAGTCTCTGGAAACCCCCCTGTGAGCCAGTGTGTGGGAACCAAACGTTCCAGGGTGCGATCCCAGCCAGGGAGAGGCTGGGTCACCGCTTGCCCTGCAGCCTGGGGTGCCTCACAGTCCTGTGCAGAAGCTCCCAACCTGGGCCAACCAGCCTGCAGGCCACGTCCTGAGTGTCTGTGCCTGGCCACAACCCTGGTCCAGCAGCCTGTCACCCGTGCCATAGTGGGCCCACCAGCCTTGGTCACTACTTGCAGGGTGACCAACACACTCCTGTTAGGATATAGATATTCAGGCCTGTCTGCAAAGGCCTATACTGTAAGAATTTAGGTTTATTCTTATCACTTAGCTAGTTATAAAAGAAAGAATCAAAAATCACTGTCTGTCTGTGTAATGGCCTTCTCTTACTGTGGCAGTGTGAGGCCTGGTTCTTCAGCTAAGCAGCCATAAGCTGGGAAGCAAATGGTCACATCCTCACATTCCAAACTAGTCATATTGAAATAAGGCAATCTGGGGCTGTTAGGAAGGTGATTCGATCTATCACCTCCAGAGAAAGGGAAGAGCCTAAAACATGTAAAAGGAAACTGAGTTTGAGAGCATCCTGTCTGGCAAGAACTCACTTATCAATAGACACAGCTGGAGAACCCTTATGTCTGTATAGATGTAGTTGTGAAATCCTCACTTCTGTATTGTTTTGTATGTTTATTTGCATGGTCTCTGTCTGGTTCTGTGATTGTTTCTGTCTGCTGTATAATTAATTTTCCTGGGTGTAAACTAATTAAAGTGGTGAGATATAATTGGTTAGCTAATCATGTTACAATACGTTAGCATTGGTTAGGTAAATTTTAATAGAATGATTGGTTAAGGTATAGCTGAGAATATTACTATATGAATTAGGGGCAAACAGGAAGTAAGTTGGGATTTGAAAATAAGGAAAAAGGAACTTGGATTTAAGCTGCTGGAAGTTCACTACAATAAACATTGAATTGTTTGCACCTTCGGACTTGGAGATATTGTTGCTCTCTGTCCATGCGAGAAGGACCAGGGAGGTGGGAGAGTGAAGGAATAAGCTCTCTAACAACTTCCAGTCCCAGACTTCCCCCCCAAAACATGTTGTGCACTAACCAGCCCTCTCCTGGACAGTCCAGATCTACTCAGCCCATTGCCCCTCTAAGGGGAACAACATACACAATCTGCTACCTTAAATGGAGTTACCCAAACCAGTCACAGCACTGGATTAGTTGTAATTAAAGACTAAAACACGTTTATTTAACTACAAAGAGATTTTTAAGTGAGTACAAGTAATGAGGCATAAAGTCAGGAACGGCTGCAAGAGCAATAAAGATAAAACACTTTCTACACTAAACAACTTAGACTCGGCACAAGGTGCCGTCCCTCACCACAGGTTCACAGTGACGTTGCTGACCAAACTCTCAAGCCAGGATCTGCTCCCAAAGTCCAACAGCTTTTTCTTTTGTCATCTTAGGTGAAAAGAGAGAGCTGGGTAGGGAGAGGGAACATGGGGTGTTTTGCCCCTCACTTTTATAGTCCAGTCACTGTTTGAGATGCAGTTTCCTGAAGGACACCCCCTGTGAAAGTAGAATGAATTATATTGTAAAAATAAGAATGGATTAAAGAAATGTTGTATGTACCTTTAAGCAGAAATAAGAAATGTTGAAATACAGGTGCCAGGAAAAGAAACATTAGGCATAAACAATGGTGCTAATGGCAAAACATTAACAGAAGATGGGTAATAGTTAGTAAGGAAATAAGATATGCATGCCTAGCCCAGGTAAATTTATCTGATTCTGCTTCCTTTGTTATCTTGTTAAGTTCTCATCCTTTTATCTGTATAAATAAGATAGTTTGTGTCTTCCATGGTGCTCACATTATCAAGGTGTTATTAGCAGAGCGCTGTACTAATAAACAGAGTGGTCTGACAAACTGTGAGTCCTGAGTCTAACTTTGACAATTTGGAGGTTCCACCGAGATGGCAACCGTCTTCACTGGGGCTGTGTGATTCCTGACTGTTTTTGTAGGACGACCGTGGAAGCCGGCACCTGGGCATTTGGCCCGAGCGGTCCTCCACCAGAACGGAAAGGTGCACGACCACAGTGAAGTCTACGCCATTGAACCTGTTGGTTCCCACTCTGTTCTGGTAGGGATCTCGGGATCTGACATCAGGAATCTGGTCAGGTAATTATTTCTGTGTTTTGTCCAGACTGAGGACTGTCCTGTCTCTGTGTCTATCCGTCTTTCTGTGGAGTGTTTGAGTCTGGGTGCCATCTCTGTCCGGGGATCGGCCGACCAAGGGGTTCCTGTCCCTGCGGTCTGAGTGAGTGGTATCTGCACAATCGCAGCCACACCACACTTTGGGTAAAAGCCCTGGTGTGAAAGCAAGGGCAATTGAGGCAGTAGCCTGTGGGCTCCTAACCCAAATTTCCTTCTTGTGCGATTGGTGTGTGAAGTCCTCCTGTATGGGTAACCAGACGTCTAAGTCGGGACAGTTCCCTAAACGAACGCCGCCTCATTTTATGTATTTAGGATGGGTCCGGACTCCTGTAAATTTCTGGAAAAATGGTCTAGGCTAACTCAGGGGGATCCCAAAACTCAGTGGCCACTGTTAAAATCTTGGAACAAAGACCGAGTGGATGTCTTAAAGGACAAACTCGGCCAACCTAAAACTAAATTGGCTAAAGAAGAGGTTAATTGTTTCATTCAGTGATGGGAAGAGGCAAATCGTAGCTGGACAAAATCAAAAACTCGCCTCTCTCAAATATTCAAATAATAAGTTAAAAGCTTTATTAAAAGCCTCCTCTCCCACCACCAGACCGAGCGCTCCCCTTTACCCCGTTCTCAAAAACCCACCCCGGATCGATCCAGCCCCCTTAATACTCCCATCTCATTGTAAAAAGGACAAAAAGCCCCTTGTTCTGTTCTCCTTTGTTGTCTGCCTCAAAAACTGATTCTTTAGTGTTCCACTACCAATTCAGCAAAGAAGGTGGGCTCCTCAACTAGCCCCCACCCTTCCTGGTCCCTTTCCTTGAACATTTATTTCAAAATTGTGAAGTGACCACAGTATCACTCACAAACGGTTCATTAAAAAAAAAAAAAAAGCAGGATCGGGCCCAGAAAAGCAGGCAAGCAACAGATAAAGAAACTGATAAACAGGTTGGAAGCCCTAAGGGCATAGTGTAAGGAGGAAGAAAAGCAGTAAGTGCAGGCATGAACCCTGGAACAATACTTAAAATGGTGACATCTGAGGTGATAAAGGTGTTATTTTGGGAGAAAAACAAGTGATTTAAGGAAAGAGAGTGAAAAGTTAACTCTGCAAAGGCTGGAGAGAATTAAGCAGTTAAATTTTGTGAAAATGTGTATGTATCTATTTGTCTGTGAAAATATGTAAAGTTCTAAAAATCTAAACCAGCACATCTGGTTTGTAAAACTGTTTTGTAGGTGTAAGATAAATTAGTTTTGTTTTTGTTTTTAATGCCACAAAAAGTTCATTTGACTCTTAATTCAAAGTTGCAAAACCGACAGACCTTTTTGCAAGACACAGGTAATTAGTGTTGTTTGGCTTTGGGATTTAGCATTTAACCCTTAAGGGGTAACTTGATTCTTTATAAAATTTAAAATGTTTTTTTTAAATAAAAACCAAGTCATGGCTGCAATAGGGCAGTCAAAATCAGGAGAATAGGGAGAGATTCTGGAGTCTTTTTGTTTGGTTGGTTGTTGTTGGTTTTTTTTGGTAACAATAGCAGGTAAGAGCTGTAGTGAAAGAATAAAAATTTTTTTTAACAGTGCCCCTCTGAAGCAACAGCAGAGGTGAGGTGCACAAAACAAAAAGAAGCAATGTTAAAAACACTGAGCCTTAAAATGGCTCTTTGTAATCAGACTGTCACTTTTGATAAGGGTACATGAAAACTCTGTAAGAAAAAAGAAACAGTTACATCGTATGTAAAAATTGATATGGCTAATGTTTAAAAAAAAAGTTGTAATATAGAAGGAATGTGCCTTTTCCCTAGGACATGTGCAGTGTATATTGTAAAAAGGGGTAAAAGAAATACAAATGAAATATGCTACTGAATTAAAATCCTATTAGGGCTCCAAAAAGAGCCGCAATAGATTGTTTTCTTTTTCAGATCTCTGTGTGTTTTGTAAGCAGGAGTTGAAAGTGGAAAGAAATCAAAACTCTGGTGGAAGTTGATTGTGTCCCTTTTAAGACAGAGTCTCTGAGCTCTGCTGATGGCTTTGAATCCAAAAGCCAAGCCTGTGTTGATGCAAATTACCTAACTGATAAAGGAAGGTGAAAACTGCCAGCACAAAAGAAATTGCCTAAATAAAAGACATGGTATATAACAAGATCCCTTTAAGAGATTTGATGCTAAATGTTATTGTTAATATTAAACATTGAAATAAATGTAATGTTAGTAAGTACCCCTGTAACAACGTATAGTGTGTATGATTTTTGGAAAAATCCTTTAAGGTAATATGGTAATGATGCTTCTCAGCTATTACCTGTGAATAAACTTAAAACACACACACAGGAAAATATGGGGGTAATTCCTCTGTTTTGCCTGCAATCAGCAAGGGTAGTTGTAAAAGAAAGGAATCTTTTAAGCAACAATCAATGCCACCCTGAAAGGGGTAGAAAAATGTTATTTTTGTCTTTCAGAAAATCAGAGAAAGCCAATACCAGCTACAGAACAACCTATTACAAAAACAAATAAAAGTTAAAAAAAAAAAACATACTGCAATAGCTATGGAATGTACTAAAATGCAGATATTTAGAACATAAGATGTTTTGGGTAATATCAGAGAATATTAAGGTTTTAATACATCTGTTAAAGCAAAGAAAAAAATAGGTATTAAACAATCAATATAACTGGATGCAGTATGTCTCCAGTACGGTAAGACAAAATTTGTTAAGTGAAGAAATTGTTGTTAAAATTGCACACCAACAGGCTCTGGAAGCAAAGATATGGAAAGCTAGCCCACTCCACAGATTGCATCTGGGATCCTTCTGGCTACCTCAAACCTCAAGCCAGTGGGCTGGGAGGAAGGGAAACTATTGGACACTAGAGGTTGTACCAAGTGGACTCCTCAAAAGTGGGTATGCTTATCCATGCCTGTTGCTCCAAAGCCCTGTAGTAAAGACATCTCACTAGGATCCTGTATGTGGGATAAAATTAATAATTAGACCAAAGTATTGTATAACGGGCAATGTGTGTGTTAATTCTTGGAAAGAAGTGTTTTAAAAGGATAAAAGTGTTAGCAACCCACCAGTAGACAAATGTACATGTAATGTAAGTACTGTGTTTACCAATAATCACATTTACTATTTGCCACAACCAAAAAGTCTCAGCTTACTGTAAGCACTGATTTAGCTGAGTTCTCTATCAGTCGTGGCATTGAATGGCAAACAGTTACCAATTATCTGTTTAAAAAGGTAACATAGTTCCTAAAAACAAACAAACAAAACAATGTGGGAAACAGAACCATTAATATTATACATGCAAATGGGGACATGTTAAGAATTGCCACTGCAGAAAGACATAACAGCTTACCATTGGTATAACATTTTCTGGATGGTCTCCCACAACTACTGGCATACTGTTACTACCCCTAATTGTTTTTGGTTTTAAATTGTATGTGTTTAATTCAAATGTTTAAAATGTGCTGGTGGATAAAACAAATGTATGCAAAGCTAAAGCCACAGGCCCAAATCACCTCCCAGTATTTTCTATTATGTGGACTAAATAAGAAGTGACACTGGTGATTAATAATCTTAGTGTCAAAAGGGGGATATGTAGGAGCAGGATTTTATAATGTCCCATAAGAATTAAAGTATAATTTGATTTAATCCTGCTAGCCACCCTTTTTGAATAGCAGAAAGAAATGACCCTCTGGGACTATAAGATTCTGTTTTCCCATATGCATTACAAATTGGGCCCTCTCTAACTCTTTGTTTTAAGATTTAGGTAGTAAAAGACTGGATTCTCTATAGTGTCTATGTTAAGTAAATTAGAGAAACATTGAAGGCCTGTGTCTCAATGTAAATTGTCTTGGTTATTAATTGTAAAACTTAGCAAGGTTTAATTTGCAATGCCTTTTTTGCTCGATATAAAATACTACTGTTTGTATTCTCAATCTGTTTGTGTGAATGAGGAATGAATGCATCAGGAAAAGATAAGGTGTGAAGGCCATTGTTATAGCCAGAGTCAAGGAAAGAAGCAAAAAGACTTAAAGAGCATCAAAGAATCATCAGGTACTGCTTACTACCCAGACGGCTGTTAAACTTTCTGGCATCCGCAGCATGGATACATGCTTTGCCGTGTAAGAATGCACCACCCCCAGCGAACCAATCATCACCTCAGGACCACACAGAGTAGATTTTTGACTCCAGAAGATGACATAGAGGAACAGCCTGCAATACCTTACAATCTACGTTCTCGTAAGGGTTGCCAGAGGCAGACGACTACCTAAAGCAAGGCCCAAGAAAAAGCAGTAGTGAGCCTAGCGCCTGCTGCCTGGTGGACATAAAACTGTGACTGCAGTTCCCTCAGTTGAGGTTGTCAGAACCAGAAGGGCCCTGCCTCCAACATGCGCCTCTGGTGGTGCCTGTTCCTCGGCTGTTGATGTCTGAAGGTCTGGGGAATCCACAATGACAATTCTTTTATCCAGCAGCAAGTGTGGATAACTCAGACCCTTAATATTTCTAAATGCTGGGTCTGCAGCCACATCCCAGCCCACTCTCAAACTGATGTTCCTGTCCTGGCTATCCCACTCAATTCCCCAGAGCTCACTGGAGAACTTTGTCCGTTTAACACAATATGGAACAGTAATGACACCTGGGAAAAGACTATTGGCAGTTCCTTTAACCCACTTGAGGGAGTAATACACCAGGAAAAAAAAAGGCTCCTGAGGTTAAAAGAAGTAGTTAAAATAATGGCAAATAAAACTGGAGAAAGTTTAAGAGCCCTGGCCAAAGAAACAGGGGCAACCAACAGGTGGCCCTTCAAAACCGTCAGGCATTGTACATAGTGCTGGCGGCCAAAGGAGGGACCTGTGCTCTCATTGGAAAACAATGTTGTGTGTTTATACCTGACAATACCAATGAGGTAATAAATCACGCTAGCCACTTAGAACAAATCGCATATTTTCCCCATGAAGAGCCGAGTTCTTTATGGAAGTGGCTAAGTAACCTGTTCAATTTCTCTGGCATAGGAAACTGGTTGTTTCAGGGAGCCCTGACTATCCTGTTTGAAATCCTAATAATTTTTGTATGTTTTCAGTTAGTCTCCTGTTGTACCCAAAATTGTGTAAGGCATGCCACTCCAGTGACTGCCCCAGAACAGAGTGCTAATATGATAATTTTGAATATTGCTGATGAACAAAGATAAAGAACGGTTAATATGTGGAACCCAGTAAAATTTTGGTCTTGGCGTGAGCTTGACCAAAAGGAGGGATTGTGAAAGTAGAATGAATTTTATTGTAAAAATAAGAATGGATTAAAGAAATGTTGAATGTACCTTTAAGCAGAAATAAGAAATGTTGAAATACAGTGCCAGGAAAAGAAACATTAGGCATAAACAATGGTGCTAATGGCAAAACATTAACAGAAGATGGGTAATAGTTAGTAAGGAAATAAGATATGCATGCCTAGCCCAGGTAAACTTATCTGATTCTGCTTCCTTTGTTATCTTGTTAAGTTCTCACCCTTTTATCTGTATAAATAAGATAGTTTGTGTCTTGCATGGTGCTCACATTATCTGGCTGTCATTAGCAGAGTGCTGTGCTAATAAAACAGAGTGGTCTGACAAACTGTGAGTCCTGAGTCTAACTTTGACAATGTAAACCCTTGGCAGTGCTTTTGCAAACTCCATTTCACCAATAGTGCCGAGGTCTCTATAGTGCCGAGGTCACCATGTGCAGAAGCCGTGCTGGACTGAAAGTTACTTCTTGGTGTTGTGTTATAGCTTCTTTGTTCTTCTTGGTTGTCTTGCTGCTCTTTGTTTGCTTCTTGAGGTGTTGGCTTGGAGGTTTGATGAGAATACATTAACAGGCTGAGTTTGTGTGAGAATGAAGAGAGTGTAAGTGTGGAAGTGTTAGGTAAAAAGCAAGTCCTACTCACCTCTCCAGCACCCGAGTTTGTGCGGAGTTGGTATAGGGCTCAGATCTGTCAGAGACCAGACAACAATTCGTTGATCAACGGGCTCACACCATCCTTAGCTTAAAAGCAGAGCTTTGGAGTAAGTGTGGCAAGTTTATTAGGGGTGAGCATCAATGTTTATACACAGAAGTAAACAAAGTGATTAACAGATCATAATGGTCATGCATAATCAATCAAGATTCTACAGGATAAAACAGGTTAAAATGTAAATTAGAAAAGACAAAGGAGGAGATGGCTACTTATTGGGAGGGGGAGGTGTCATGAGTAGTTCGCAGGTCAGAGCTTTGATTAAAAGTTTCAGATAGAGACATCAAGTCTGGATTAAGTTTAAACTCATAAAAAGTTCAGACTCAACATTCCTCCATTTGTAGCTTTGGGATAACTATTTACCAAAAGCTACACCCCATTTTAAGGAGCCAAGGGCCGCTTGGCAATTTCAGCCTGGGCCAACTCGAAGAGAGTAAGGCCTTTGGCTGAAGTAGGAAAAGAATAAACTGACCCACATGAGTTTATGAGGGAGGGGACACACTGAATACAGCAACACAGTATTATAAGGATTACTATGGCCCCAACAATACCCACCAAGAGGGGTCGTTGTGCAAACCGCAGAGGCACAATTTGGTAGTGGTGTTTCAAAGTGCAGTGTAGTACTGCTTGAGCAGTTGTAGAAGGCAATCGTATATTCCTTAACAATTAGTTGGACACCCTTGTGATCTGAGCAGGGTTTCTTAAAAGCTGACTCTGAAGGCTTGTGAGGGATCCACATATGGGATAAGTGGGATGCGCAAGGCTTGAAGCCAAGATTGTTACTAAAGGCGGTGCCATTAAAATACATGTTGCATTTACTGGTTCCCACAAAAGTTGACCCCTTTTCTTTAACAAAACACAGTGATCCTGTCTGATTGGTTACCCTGAGATATCTGTTAATTGGCACTCCTGTTTTGTCCCATGTAAGATTGTGTTGGACTGGATCTTTAACTTTAGCCGGTGGCATCCAAGTCATATTAGCAGTGGTCAGGGGAATGGGTGTGAAGGGGAGTCCCTGTTCTGCATTTACTGGAAATTGAGTACATACCCAGCAATTACTTCTATTTCCTAAAATACGAGTTTTAACCTCGTGGGAATATCTAATAAAAGCATTATCTTCATAAGCAGAAAATAAACTAAAAAGGCATAATAAAAAACATACAGTTGTCAGAATAAAAGGTCCTCTCATTTTTTTCGAGTCAATTTAAGTCTGATGTCTGAAAGAGGTAAGCTGGTCCACTGATCAGAGGCAGTGTCCTCAGTGGTGGCAAGAGCTGCTGGTCCGTCACTGTGGTCCACTACGGCTGGCTTGACGTGGGAGTGGTGGATCCAGGATTTGCGTCCTTCCAATAGTGAAACATCAGCACGTGGTAGCGCCCCGCCTTTGAAAGGGGGGTGTCCATAGAGCAGTTCAAAGGGGGATAATCCCAATACACGGGTTGGGCGAGTACGAAGGTGAAACAGGACCAAGGGAAGTACCTGAGGCCACTTTAACCCTGTTTCCTGACAGTATTTAGCCAATGTAAGCTTAAGTTCCCTATTTATACGCTCAACTTTCCCGCTAGACTGGGGGTGGTAGGGTGTATGAAAGGAGTGTGAAATGCCCAGTCCTTGTTTTAAACGGCCAAGGACATTACCAGTAAAGTGGGGTCCGCGATCTGAATCAAGTATGAGAGGGACGCCAAAACGGGGTACAATGTCTTTAAGGAGGATCTTTGCCACTGTGGCAGCAGTACAATTAGCAGTAGGAAAAACTTCGACCCATGAAGTCAGAGGGCAAACCAAAACAAGGAGGTGCTTTTTCCCAAAAGCCTTTGGCATATCTGCAAAGTCAATTTGAAGATGTTGAAATGGAGCAGCAGGCGGAGGTTTTTCACCCTTAATTTTGTTAAGAGGCGGAGCAGGTCCATTTCGCTGACATGTGCTGCATGCTTTCACTATTGACAGGCAGTAGGGTTGAATGCCTGGAGCATACCAAAAGCGAGCGATGGTGTCCACAAGGGCGTGCGTGCCGTAGTGACCCCCCTTATCATGGTGCCAGCGAACTGCCACGGGGTATGTGGAGCGAGGGGGGCAGGCTCGGCCATCCGGCATAAGCCAGGTCCCTTTGACCAGAGTGGCTCCGAGGCTTTCCCACGACTGTAGTTCAGCAGCGGGTACCAGTACAGGGTAAAAGCATACTTGCTATCAGTAAAAATGGTAACGGTCTTACCAGCGGCCAACTGGCAAGCTCGGGCCAGGGCATAGAGTTCGGCGGCTTGGGCTCCCCAGTTGCCTGGCAGTGAGGCGGCCTCTTGAATGTCCCATTCAGAGGTGACTGCATAACCGGTGAAACGCTTGCCATCAACATAGAAGGAGCTTCCGTCCGAGAAGAGGATGCAATCAGGGTTGTCCAGTGGCACGTCAAACAGGTTGTTCCTTATCTGTAAGATGCTATGAACTACTTCCACACAGTCGTGCTGATCCTGGAGGACTGGCAGATCAGGAAGCAAGGTGGCTGGATTAAGGGGCCCACACCTTTCAAAAATTAGGTTAGTGTCTTCTAGGAGTTCGGCCTCTAGCTGCTGCTGACGATGGGCCGAAAAGACTTGGGTCGTGCCCCTACGCAGAAGGGCTGACAAGGCATGAGAGGTCCAGACCGTGGTAAAATGACCCAGGGTCAGGCTCTTTGCCTTTGTGATCAGCAGGGCAGCTGCTGCCAGAGTCCGGGTGCAGGATGGGGTTCCCTGAGCGACAGGGTCGATCTGCTGGGAGTAAAAAGCAAGCGGGAAATGGTGGGGCCCGCTCAGCTGGGTAAGGACGCCACTAGCAATTCCGCCCCTCTCGTGGACAAAAAGGTGAAAGGGTTTGCTGTAATTGGGGGGGCGGAGAGACATGGAGGAGGCCACACTGTCCTTGAGTAACTGAAAGGCTTGAATCGTGTCTGGGGACCACTGCAAAGGGTCAGGAGCAAGGTTAGCAGTGAGTCGGTGGAGCGGTTTGCTCAACTCCCCGCAGGACGGCAACCAAGGGCGACAGAAGCCAATTAATCCTAAGAAACCTCGAAGTTGTTTCTTGGTGTTTGGCAGAGGGCAGTTTTGGATAGTCTTTATGCGGACTGGGTCCATTTGTCTCCCCTCTGGGGTTAACAGGAAGCCCAGATATCGGACCTTCTGTGAGACCCACTGAATCTTGTTAGGGTCTACCTTGTGGCCTCTGGTGTGTAGGTATAATAAAAGTGCCTTACCATCGATGCGGAGGGCGGCTTCTTTGCGGTTACCTAGTAGGATGTCATCTACGTATAGGACTAACGTGGATCCCTGCGGACTGGTGAAGCCTTCCAAGTCGTGGCGGAGGCATTGGCTGAAAATCGTGGGGCTGTCTCTGTAGCCTTGAGGAAGTCATTGCCAGACATAACTTTGTCCCTCCCAGGTGAAACCAAAGAGATATTGAGAGTCTGGGTGCACAGGAATGCTGAAAAAGGCTGATTTTAAGTCAATAACAGTGAACCACTCAGCATCCCAGGGGATTTGGCTGATGATAGTAGCTGGATCAGGAACTACTGCATGAAGAGGGACCACATACTGATTAACAACCCGTAGATCCTGTACAAAGCGCCAACGAATAGGGTCTCCGGGACTGACGGGGGGGCTAAGGAGGGCTTCACTTGAATCCTTACTGGCTCTGCCGAAAGGAGCAGGCCAACATCAGTGTCAGAAATTCCCCAGAGGGTTGAAGGCAAGTCAGTGAGGTCAGGGGAGAGAGGGGGGGGCGTTTCCCAATTACCCTGAGCTGGGGCCGAATCTCCTAACACTGTCATCAATAATCCTACCCCTTCAGGAGTGCAGGTTAAAGTAGCCTCAAGCTTACAGAGTAAATCCCGGCCCAAAGGGATCGGACAAGCTGGGGAAAAAAGAAAACGGTGAGAAAAACATTTATCAGCATAAATAACATTTAGAGGCAAAGTGAGTCCCAGAGACTGTGGGTTGCCTTCCACCCCAGGTGCAGTTTTAACCTCAGAGGATAGCCAGGGAGAGGGGGCATGATTTAAAAGAGAGAAAGTAGCTCCAGTATCAATGAGGAAACAGACAGGCAGTCCCTGGACTGAAAGGGTTAGACGAGGCTCTTTGCTGGGAGGGGAGAAAGTGAGGAAGGAGCCGGCTAAAGACATTAAGGAAATAAGACCATCACATTGTTTGCCTTCGCCCCCGGGGTACCGTCATTGAGAAGGCTGAGTTTGCTGCAGCTGCTGCTGTTGCCCGTAGTTGATCCAGGCCTGAGGAACGGGCTGGGCTGGTGGTGCAGGGGTGTATTCGTCCCTGGTGTAAGTATCTGCGGATGCGACCGGACCCTCTGGGCGTCCCCAGGGGCATTCACGTTTAAAGTGACCGGGCTGTCCGCACTGAAAACAATTTCCTGATGGCTGGGGTTGCCAGGACCCTCTTCCCCGAGCACCCTGAAATCCCCTGCCACGGCCACGGCTTCTGCCTCGAATACCACCGCGAAAAGCTAAAGCCATCAACTTATATTCTTCCTTTTTCTCTTTCTTTCTGCTACTTTCCCTTTCTTTCTCCCATGCAAAACTCCTTCCGAGGTGTGCCCCTTCAATTCCTCCTTATCCCTCTGCAGAGATTCCAATCTGGAGTCCTGCAGATTCCCCTCTGCGCTCTGGAGAGAGTCCCCTTGCGGAGGAATAGGGGCAGGTGCAGTGGGGACCAACTGACGAGTTAAAACACGCCGTGGTTTACACCCTTCATCGAAATAACATGGAGGGGGTTCACTCTCGGGAGAATACCTGACTGCCATAATTTTTAAAGATTTCCACAGCTCTGCTGCTGTGTCCCAACAAAACCAGTAACATAACTGTCCCAGATGGTCTTTTTCGATCTGGCTCCTTACTCCTCTTAAGGCAGCCTGTTCGAAAGAGCCATACGAAGGCCACCTCATCTCCGGGTCGGCCAATACCGCGGTATACCCAGTCCAATTCCTTACACACAGTGTGTACAACTTCCTCCTAGACATTCCTGTCTGTACTGGGAGTTTCCCTTCATTCCATAACTTATTTACAATCCCCAGCGGACTCTCAAGAGGCACGCTAGTCCCTTGACCCATGGTGTCTGACAGGAGCCCTCCAACTGGCGTTTATCCTGCTGTCCAGTACACGACCCCTCAATATTGAATTGGCTGGGAGAAATCTCCCGTGGCGCCTGCCAATTCGTATGTGAGTGGTCTGACCACTGGACAGAGGCACCGCACCAGAAGGAATCCCGGACGAGCCCCCAAATTGTTAGGTAAAAAGCAAGTCCTACTCACCTCTCCAGCACCCGAGTTTGTGCGGAGTTGGTATGGGGCTCAGAGATCTGTCAGAGACCAGACAACAATTCGTTGATCAACGGGCTCACACCATCCTTAGCTTAAAAGCAGAGCTTTGGAGTAAGTGTGGCAAGTTTATTAGGGGTGAGCATCAATGTTTATACACAGAAGTAAACAAAGTGATTAACAGATCATAATGGTCATGCATAATCAATCAAGATTCTACAGGATAAAACAGGTTAAAATGTAAATTAGAAAAGACAAAGGAGGAGATGGCTACTTATTGGGAGGGGGAGGTGTCATGAGTAGTTCGCAGGTCAGAGCTTTGATTAAAAGTTTCAGATAGAGACATCAAGTCTGGATTAAGTTTAAACTCATAAAAAGTTCAGACTCAACAGAAGCAGCAGAGTGTGTGTAAGAGCATAAAACCATAATCGGAGAGAGAGTCTCTCACTTCAGAGGAATTATACTCCTCTCTTTCCATGATCTGACTGGAGCTGGACAGCACCTCTCTTTCAAGGGCTTGACTGGAGTCAAGTATCAGCCACTGTCACCTTTCATTGGCTCAACACCTTCATGGGCTGATTTTGGTCGTGTCTTCCATTCTAGGTATGCATGTGCAGCAGGGCTGTAACTCTTTTATTCGTTCCATTTTCTGAGCTAGCCCATTAGTTCCATCAGGTTTTAACAGGAGTTGAAATTCTGTTTCAAATGAATACAAACATTGCTATTTCCTATATTTCAGCCCTTAACATCATTTTTAAATACAAATTATTCTTAAAGAGAGTCTTTAAACTTAAATGGTGATCAAATAAAACACTGTCTTTTCTTCTTAACTATCCGTGGAGAAGTTCTTCTTGTCTTCCTGAATTTGATAAGGAGTTGCTCAAGCCCAGGCAGATAACTAATTAATTTCCCAATGAATATAAATAATTTTATACCCAAGTGGCTTCTTATATTAGTTCTCAGTTCTAGCAAGGTCATTTGATTCCATATTTGTACAGAAAACATCTCACTATTCATATAACAATGGTATCGGGCAGTTATTGTATGGAGTGATTGAATTTAAATACAAAACATTTGCAAATAAACATCTCAAACAAAGCTTATTTCATCTTAAGTGTTTGAAAGACAACTCAAAGGTTCACCTTCGAGAGAAAACCATGAGTTAGA
This sequence comes from Mauremys mutica, assembly GCF_020497125.1. NCBI lineage: Eukaryota > Metazoa > Chordata > Testudines > Geoemydidae > Mauremys > Mauremys mutica. The sequence continues at coordinate 10,601,713 of NC_059083.1, read as the reverse complement.
AGTAATCAGTCTTCTGTAAAACATTTTCCAATCATAAATGTTCCTAAAGTTTGAAGAATGAAGGCTTTAGAAAACATATCAATCAGTTTCAGTGAGGATATTCCTAGAATTCTTTGTGTGGGTTTAAAACTAAAGGTTTTTCTCTTTGCAAAGAGGAAGGGTGAATAGGGTGCTTGTATGGCTTTGTTTATGACTCTGGTTGCACATCTTAAGCATCACTCATCTTTGTAATATCCTGAATAAACCAAACCTCTTTACAACTTGTTTGGGTTTTTTTAAGATAAAGTACAAGTGTATGCCAGCCTTGTGTTTTTCACAAGGAGAGGTGTCTTATTCTCAGAGAAGACTCTCTTTGTTAGTTGTTTGTCTTTTGACCAATTGTTCCTAGATTTGTAGCCTGCAATTTATAGGTAGAGCCTTGCGCGGATACAGAAATGTGTATCTGCAGCCAATCTGCTAACCGCAAAAATTATCTGTGGATATTCACATCCAGAGATTTGCAGAGTTCTACACTGAGGACCAGGCTGAGGCTCCGAGGCATCCCCTCTGCCGGAGCCCAGTCAGGGAGAGCCACGGTGGCAGCTTTGGGGACCCTCCACCTGTTCTGGGTGGGGCGCCCAAGCAGCCCCTCACCAAGTGTCCCAAGCTCAGAGCCCGAGCAGCCTCCAGCCCGTGTTCCTGCCCCCCCGGTCCACCGCCCAGGGCAGATGGAGGATCCGTGTCAGAACCCTACTGTGTATTCGCATCCGCGTTGCTATCTGTGGTAATGGTCAGTGGATATCCACAGATATAAAGTGGATACCTGCAGATTTACAGGGCTCTATTTATAGAACATTTACAATTTGCAATTAGAGATTCCTATGAAAGGCACAAATCCAATAACGATCATGTAAGTAACTCTTTCCAGCCTGGCTAGGATCTTGCCTCTTTGTGTTTGCCTGTCTGGTCTATTCAGATTATAATCTCTTTGGGGCAGGGTCAGTTTGCTTCCCTGTGTGTCCTGTGCACAGCACAAAGGAGTCCTGACCTCACGCCATGTGCTCCCAGAACATAAACAGTGACTCGTTTCTAAGAGCACAGCAACACAGCACTGCAGGTTTGTCTCTCCCAACACCCCTCCCTCACTCCTACGGCCTTACACAGTCCCAGTTTAGGTGCCACTTTGAGCTCCGTGGCGGCTCATACCATCAGCTTGACAGGGTAATGGCAGAGCTCTAATAGCCCTGCAGCTGCCTGCCTGATATTCAGTCTCCCAGGAACCCTCCAGTGAGTCACAGCCCAGGGGAACAGCCATTAGCAGTAGAAATGGCTGTTTCCACAAACACCTTCTGGAGCAATCATCCAGCATCTGGTGGAGCCAGGAGCAGATAATGAGAGCTATGTACATGGATTCCTCCCTCACTTGGGACAGGATCAGTGTCCTCTATCCCCATTTCTCAGGCTCTGTGCAACAGGCAGCTGCTGACATCCGTCCCTTAGGGAGACATTCAGATTTGGGCATGGACCCAAGCTAAATGCTCTGAAAAGGAGGATCTAGGATGCATGAGCCCCTGAAAACTGAGGGTGCAGAAGTCCTTTGCACTCATTTGTTGTGAGGACTGGTTTCTGCTTTATGCTTAGGGGTCGGCTTTTCAAGGAGCAGATGCAGTATCCAGCCCCAAGCAGCCACAAGTCAGGCTTGAGAAAATCAAGGGACGGGCTTTCAAATCATGCAGTTTTAAAATATAATCAGCGTTGGATTGTTGTCCTTTGCCTCTGGTTTTCAGGGTGCTGGTTTGTGGAACAGAAGGGGAACTAGTATCTGCCACATGGGGGGACGAAGTAGGCTGTTAGGAATTGATTCAAGTTCTAGGGCGTCTCCGTAGACCCTTTCTACAGCCGTCTAACTCTGCTGACTTCAGCCTGCCCCGGAGCAGTGAGAGGAGGCCTGGGCCCAGAGGCTAGCCACACTACTAGGTTCTGGGTTGGCATTGCCCCGTCCAATTCTATTGCGTCAGGCCCATGCCTGTTTAGAGGTCTGTTCAGTTCAGGCACTTCTGGGGTAAGACGGCACGTAGGGAAGGGAAGTATCCTGTTACAGGGTTCTGTGAGTTTACCTTTATGATAAATAAAGTGACCAAGAACCATTGAAAGTCTGTATTTAAGTATTTGCTGCCTAGAGCAGCCCTTCTAACCTCCTCTGTGTGTTCCTTACAGCGAATGGATATCACACCCCCGTGACGCCCATGCATCAAATGGAGCCTGGTCATATGAATCTCCGAAAACCCAGCGGGGACCCCCAGGTAGGTTTTGGGGAACATTCTGAGCAGGAGTGTAAAGGACTAGGGTAGTTTGTGAGCCCTCCAGTGACCCTCGCAGTGAGCATGCTTTAGAAGCCGCCAGAACCCAGTCAGAGCCGCAGTGTGTATGGAGCTGGGCCAGGCCTGTTTGTGTATAGGCAGCAAACAGTGGAACCCCACTGTACCGTGTACTGTGAAAAAACTCAAACAGATACAGACAGACAGACATCTTCCTTTCCAAATGCAAACAGATGGACATCCTACCAAAAGGACTAAAGGTAAACGGCTGCTACTCTGAAAACTGTATCCTGTGGTTTCCTCATGGTGCTTTGTTGTGAAAAGAGTGATAGACACAAGGAGGCCTTTTGATGCTGAATGATAGGATAATGATGTGCTAGCAGCAATCCACTAAGTCTCTCCTATAGGGACTGTGGTACAAAAGCTAAGCTTGAAAAGGCATTTAAATGGCTTTACCACCCAGTAGCCATATGTCGAATGAGGGCATCATTGCTATGGTTACAGTTACACCCCCCCTTTTAAACTTCAGTGAGTTACTGATAACCCCCCAAAATGTTTAGTATCATCTTCAAATGCAGGCCTCAATCCTGCAAGCATACATATGCTTAACTTTACTCCCTGAGTAATCTGACTGAAGCCAATGGCACTACTCATCTGCATAAAATTAAGTATGTGAATAAATATTTGCAGCACTGGGGTCTGTATCACTGTGAGTACTTTAACTAGAACTTCATCTAAACCATTATTTAAACTAGTTTTAAAATGCTGGTCCCAATACAGAACCCTGGAGGACTCCACTTTCCCCAATCTCCACAAAGAAGAGACACCTTTATCTCCAACCTTCTGCTATCTCCCTACTGACCTGTTCTAAATCATCTGTTTAAAGCAGTTTTACAATAATCCATTATAAAACTTCGTCAAAAATGTCTGAAAATCCATCTGTACAAAATCATATGGTTCTGCTCTTAGAATAATTATTTCATTCTAAGACCGTAATAAAATGTCTGAAATGATTGACTTTTCATAAGCCCACAGCAATTCACATTTCACCTACCTTACTTTCCAATATAGCCTTAAGCCATCTATAAATACTTGCACATAAAACACCTCACAAATCTACCTCTCTATTCCTGACCTCTTGCTCTTCTGTGGCAGACACCTTCTCTTGGATGCCCTGTAGTCCACTCAGTCTGGCAAAAACGCCACTCCTCAGTTCCCCTTAAAGTCCCCTCCTTCATGTCCCGTCAGTGTCATCCTGGACTCTTCCCCCCTCCATAATCACTCACAGACAGGCTACCGAAGGAAAACCCTGGCCTCACTCGCACTTTGAACCCAGTCTACAGCCTGCTGGCTTGGTTGGCTCTAACTGTGTCTTGTGTCCATAGGATTTGGGAACTGGTTTTTAACAGGAGATATGGGTGATTCTAAAACCCGCCATGGGGAGTACTTTCTGAGGCAGCTGACCATGTGTCACGGTGGCCCAAGGCCTGGGCTGACCCAGCAGTATGCCCTTAAGCTGGTTCAGCACACTGACATTCTGCAGTTTGGCTGGTCCTCCTTCCTCCAAACTCTGTGCCATAAGCATCCCCGAGTTCTTTGCACCATGTACTTTTGATGCCATGTATATTCTTGGAGCATGAGGGAAGGATACTGCCCAGTGTTCCCAGAATGCACCTTGACAGACATGATTAAACAGCAACAAAGAGTCCTGTGGCACCTTAAAGACTAACAGATATATTGGAGCATAAGCTTTCGTGGGTGAATACCCCCACTTCGTCAGACACATGTAATGGAAATTGCCAGAGGCAGGTATAAATATGAAGGCAAGAATCAGTCTGGAGATAATGAGGTTAGTTCTATCAGGGAGGGTGAGGCTCTCTTCTAGCAGTTGAGGTGTGAACACCCAGGGAGGAGAAACTGCTTTTGTAGTTGGCTAGCCATTCACAGTCTTTGTTTAATCCTGAGCTGATGGTGTCAAATTTGTAAATGAACTGCATCCAATGAAGTGGGTATTTACCCACGAAAGCTCATGCTCCAAAACGTCTGTTAGTCTACAAGGTGCCACAAGACTCTTTGCTGCTTAAATGAACTGAAGCTCAGCAGTTTCTCTTTGAAGTCTGGTCCTGAAGTTCTTTTGCTGTAAGATGGCCACCTTTACATCTGCTATTGTGTGGCCAGGGAGATTGAAGAGTTCTCCTACAGGTTTTTGTATATTGCCATTCCTAATATCTGACTTGTGTCCATTTATCCTTTATGAGTAAACCGGATGACTAGTGCAAACTAGGGCTGTCGATTTAATCACAGTTAACTCACATGATTAACTAAAAAAAATTGTGATTAATTGCACTGTTAAACAATACCAATTGACATTTATTAAATATTTTTGGATGTTTTTCTACATTTTCAAATATATTGATTGCAATTACAACACAGAATACAAAAGCAGCAAAGAGTCCTGTGGCACCTTATAGACTAACAGATGTATTGGATCATGAGCTTTTGTGGGTGAATACCCACTTCGTCGGATGCATACATGTATTCACCCACAAAAGTTCATGCTCCAATACATCTGTCAATACATCAGAAGGGTAGCCGTGTTAGTCTGGATCTGTAAAAGCAGCAAGGAGTCCTTAGCTGCTCTTTGCTGCTTTTACAGATCCAGACTAACACGGCTACCCTTCTGATACTTGACAGAATACAAAGTATACAGTGCTCAATTTATATAATTTTTATTAGAAATATTTGAACTGTAAAAATGATAAACAAAATAGTATTTTTCAATTCACCTTATACAAGTACTGTAGTGCAATCTCTTATAATGAAAGTGCAACTTACAAATGTAGATTTTTTTTGTTACATAACTACACTCAAAAACAAAACAGTGTAAAACTTTAGAGCCTACAGGTCCACTCAGTCCTACTTGTTGTTCAGTCAATCGCTAAGAGAAACAAGTTTGTTTACATTTACAGGGGATAATGCTCCGGGCTGGCTTTCTGAAGGATGGGGCCCAATTTGAATACCTGGTGGTGGTCCGGGGCTTCAGCAGCAGGGGGTCTGCTCTGGGTCTTCCGCAGCACCAAAGGACCCCCCGCCACCAAAGAGCCCCGGAGCAGACCCCTCCACCACTGAAATGCCGCCGAAGCCCCGGACTGCTGCCGGGTATTCAAATCATGCCCCGCCCTTCATAAAGCTGGACTGCGGCTGGGTAAATAAACAAAAAAAAATTAAAAGGTGCCTAAGGCACGGGGCCCTAGCGTGGGGCCCTCTTAGGCACGGGGCCCGATTCAGGGAAATTGGACTAATCGGCTTAAAGCCAGCCCTGATAATGCTGCCCACTTCTTAATTACACTGTCACCTGAAAGTGAGAACAGGTGTTCGCATGGAACTGTTGTAGCCGGCATCGCAAGATATTTATATGCCAGATGCGCTAAAGATTTATATGCCTCTTCATGCTTCGGCCATTGTTCCAGAGGACATGCTTCTATGCTGATGACTCATTAAATTTAATTAACGCATTATTTTTTGTGACTGAACTCCTTGAGGGAGAATTATATGTCTCCTGCTCTATTTTACCCACATTCTGACATATATTTAATGTTATAGCAGTCTCGGATGATGATCCAGTACATGTTGTTCATTTTAAGAACACTTTCACTGCAAATTTGACAAAATGCAAAGAAGGTACCAATGTGAGATTTCTAAAGATAGCTACAGCACTCAAGTCTTAAAAGAGCAACATTCTGATGCAGAAACTACAGAACCTGAACCACCAGAGAAGAAAATCATCTTTTTGCAGGTGGCATCTGACTCAGATGATGAAAATGAACATTTGTCGGTCCGCTCTGCTTTGGATCGTTATCGAGCAGAACCCATCATCAGTATGGATGCATGTCCCCTGGAATGGTGGTTGAAGCATGAAGAGATATATAAATCTTTAGTGCAACTAAGATGTAAATACCTTGTGACACCAGCTACAACAGTGCCATGCAAACCCCTGTTCTCACTTTCAGGTGAGATAAACAAGAAACAAGGAGCATTATCTTCTGCAAATATAAACAAACTTCTTTGAGCGATTGGCTGAATAAAAAGTAGGACTGATTGGACTTGTAGGCTCTCAAGTTTTACATTGTTTAATTTTTGAATGCAGGTTTTGCGGGTTTTTTTTACATAATTCTACATATTTATGTTCAACCTTCACGATAAAGGGATTGCACTACAGTACTTGTAGGATGTGAATTGAAAAATACTATTTCTTTTGTTTTTTACAGTGCAAATATTTGTAATAAAAAATAAATATAAAGAGAGCACTGTACACCTGGTATTCTGTGTTGTAATTGAAATCAGTATATTTGAAAATGTAGAAAACATCCAAAATATTTAAATAAATGGTATTCTATTATTAACAGCACAATTAATCACAATTAATGTTTTTAATCGCTTGAGAGGCCTAGTGCAACCACACAATCCTCTCACTTGACCTAGTTACAAACTGATCACAAAACACTTTTCACTGGACTGCTTGCATGGATGAGCGCTAGTTACCATTTCTTCTAGAACAGCACAAAACTCCCTCTCTTTCTGCTAGTTACTACTGCCAAAAAAGGGCAGCAGCTGTAGCAAAGCTGAGATATTCTAGGCCAGCGCTTAGCTAAAGTTTCAGATTTTGCTCTATTTAACCCCTTTTTTTGTTTGTTTGTTTTTTTAAACATTTTTCATAGTTTCATAGTGTTTAAGTCCAGAAGGGACCACTAGATCAGTGGTTCTCAATCCGGGGTACATAGAGGTCTTCCAGGGGGTATGTCAACTTCTCTAGAAATTTGCCTAGTTTTACAACAGGCTACATAAAAAGCAGTAGCGAGGTCACTATAATCTAAAATTTCATACAGACAATGACTTGTTTATACTGGTCTATATACCATACACTGAAATGTAAGTACAATATTTATATTCCAATGGTTTTATTTTATAATTATATGGTAAAATTGAGAAAGGAAGCAATTTTTCAGTAGTCGTGTGCCGTGACAGTTTTGTATTTTTAGCTCTGATTTTGTAAGCAGATAGTTTAAGTGAGGTGGAACTTGGGGTACACAAGACAAGTCAGACTCTCGAAAGGGGTACTGTAGTCTGTAAAGATCGAGAGTCACTGCACTAGCTCAGATAGTCTGACCTCCTGCATAGCACAGGCCATTACATTTCTCACAGATACTGCTATATTGAGCCCAATAACTAAAGCATTTCAGTCCTCAGGAAACTAAACTGAGGTGAGTCACAGTCAGAGAAGTCTAAGTCTAAGTTGGTACAGCACACAGCACAAGGCCCTGCTCGGGCTCAGGGCCTGTGGGCATTACTAGAATAGAGAATTAGTTGAATTCTCCAAAGTGACACATCCCCTCATGATCAGTTCAGTACTGCAGGAGTTCAGAGCTTGGCCTTGTGGGCAGTACCATGGGGCGCAGCAGGTTCAGTGGCTCTGGGGGGCTGCACAGGGACAGTGCTTCAGTGGATGGGCACAGTGCTCAGTGGCTGGATGTAGAGGGTACAGTGGCAGTGGTGGCACAGTGGAGGGGCCCAGCCAGGAAGGGGCCCAGGGCTCAGTGGTGGGGGCTTAGTGGAGGGGTGCAGGGGCTTAGTGGAGGGGCACAGTGGGGAGTGGGCACCAGGGCTCAGTGGAGGGGTACAGGGGCTTAGTGGAGGGGGCTGGGGGCACAGTGGAGGGGTGCAGCAGGGAAGGGGCACTGGGGCTCAGTGGAGGAGGGTGGTGGCTCGGGGTCCTTGTGCCCAAGGCTGCTCCTGCCCGGCCTCCCCCGCGTCCCTGCATTGCTCCCCTGCCCACTGCCCTGTCTTTCTCGGCCAGACACTGACACCTTTCACTGATTCACTGCGGAGCTCGGACCAAGCACACTCACACACCCTCCCACCATGGAGCGCATGCTGATGATGCCTCTTTCCTCTCTCCGCAGAGTCCGGGGTCCCCGCGCGTGCCCAGGAGGCTGGCCAGGGACAGTAAGTACAGCCAGAACAGCCAGCAGCGCTGCAGGCAGGGGGTGAGGCTGGACAGTGATCCCTGCCGCTGTCCCGAGGGCCAGCAGTATGTGGGCCAGCTTCTGGGGCAGGGCACAGCAGCCTGGGATGGCAAAGAAAGCCCCCGGCGGGTGGGGTGGTCCTGGGGCAGCCAATCAAACCAGAAGGCACATTTCTAAAGCTCGGTCTGGGGGCTCCCTGCTCTGTTTTTAAGGGGCACTGAAGAAAAAACAACTTTAACAAAACAGCCTGGGTCAAACATGTCAGGCCACTTCTTAGCAAATTGGCCACATCACAAAAATGGAATTGACACTAATTGCAATCCTGTGCGTACTGCCAACAGAGGCCCTGAGTCTCAATGAGCAATAGACGTTGAACTGCTTGGAGCCCTAGCAGGGCTCCAGGCAGAGGTGAGGAACATTGGTAGTGAAGCCTGTTCTGCCTGTGTAGAACCTGTTCTGTGAATGAATGGAAATCTTCATTCTTCCGGGCTACCAGGCCAGCATCTTTCACTGGCACTGAAGGTCACACCCCGAAAAACCATACAAATCAAAGTGATACAATTTCACAAGAGATATCTGTGCCCTGAAATATCATCCATACCTATTGTGTGAGGACTTCTGCCAAGAGTGGCCCACGTGGCCTTCATTCTCTACCCTTTTTCTGCCATTATATATGCTTTTAAGCATGTACATGCACTGAATTCCCCAGACTTAGAAGAAAAAGAGTAATTCTGTTCTAGCACTGATAGAGCTGAAACGGACCCTTTCCTTTGCTTCCAAGTTTGTTGGTTTTGTCAGATAAAGTTAAGGCTCACAATAATTGGATGCATCTTCTGCTGCTCTGAGATTTGGAAACTGATTAGTTAATCTGTATGTTACATAGTGGCAGAAAACTGACTGAGATCCAAAACTCTTTCTAAATTTGTCTTCAATACAAAATCTAGAAAAGAAGTCCAAGCAATTAGTAAGGAATGCTGACTCTGCAAAATAACTATTGCTGATAAACAGCTGGTAAGGAAGTACTTGGGAAATGTGAATACCTACTGTACAAATCAGCTGTTCTGGGTGATGTGTCTAACAAGCTTACTGATCCACTACCATTCCTTTTTTTTTAAACTCAGGGACAATTCAGGAGGTAATGAAATACTGGAGAAATGGAAATTTAGCACCTTATTTTCAATGAAGAATGATTCTGGCAAATACCACCCTAGAAGTGGAACTTCTCTCTCTAGCTGAAAGAGAGTAATGCAAGGGCATTAATATCTGGTAATGCATCCAGTTTGGTGGCGATTTCTGGTAGAAAGTAGAGATTGCTGGTAGGGTCCGTGTTCATTAACATCTTCATTACTGAACCACATTGAATAGTTTCCAACTTTGCGTTACAGAAAAGGATGTTATTAATCTCCCTAGACTCACCTCCACGGCACCAGGCAGCCAGGCCCTTCTCCCTCGACCGACAGAGAGAGACTGATCCTTCCGGCTTCCCTGGCTTTCTTATAAGCCCCTGTCGCTCAGTTTGAGGCATGGCCCCAGCTGCAGCTACTTCCCCCAGTCAGCCAGGATTTTACCTTGCCCAGCCCCAGCCCTCTGCAGGGCTTTTCCAACAACTTCCAGGCTGGAGCGGGGGGGGGGGGGGTCACCCCGTTACACAGCACAAAGATAAAAGATTTTCTTTCTATTAAAAAAACCCAAAGGAAATTAACAAACAAAAACCCTTCATTTAATGTTACTCACGTTTGCTTTCATCAATAAAATCATTAGGAAATACAAAGTCAAGGCTTTTAAACAGGATGAAAAGGTTACAAAGTGAAGCATTCTCAGGTTAGCAAATGTCCAAAGAAGTGTTGCCCTGGCACCCTCAATTCAGTCCTCTTGTGCATTTGCAGGATGATGCAGACTTTAATGACATGATCCCATAGTATTTTTTTCCCACAGGACCCCTGCCTTATTCAGCGCACAGGGGCTGTGTATTGAAGGAGTCTGTTGCCTGTAGGATCCCTGCCTCATTTCTTGCAGAGTTAACCTTGCACAGGCAATGCTTATTCTGGTATTTCCTAACTTGAGAGTGCTTCACTTTGCAGCCTTTTAGTCCTCTGTGCATTTCCTAATGTTTATCGCTTGCTTTACTGAGGAGAACAGTCTCCATAACAAAGGGCTTGGTTATTTGTGTGTGTGTGATGTCTCCATTATTTATCGGGTCAGTATCACTAGTGTGCGCTTTACAAGCCAGAGAAAGTAAGGACACTCCCTGATACAAAGCCCCTATGATCTGAGGAAGACTGACACAGACAAAGAAAGCAGGAGATGTAAGAACTAGGACGTTCTTTCTTTCTTTTGATGAATAGTCATTTGTTTATTATGAATTATTATTATGATTAAAGAAAGGGTGGTGGGTTGGGGAACTTGTGTGGTGAGGAGGTTCTATGCAGAAGTTCCCATTGTTTGGCACATGCAGCTGATCTGAAGTGCCGCGCAGTGCTAGGTTTTGGGTAGCAAGCCCCCTCACAATGGTAAAGAGCCTTTTCAGAACTCTGATGCAATCTTCTCTTGATGCTCATCATCTCTGGTGGCCTTTAACCTTAGGCTCATCTCAAGCTCTTTCCACCTCTGGAATGCTCTCTGCTGATTTGCTGCCTTCTTGTGGCATGCCCCATTTCTAGCCAGATTTGTCCAGTCCTTTGTTCCTGTAGAACTAAGTGTGGCTGGAACATTAGACTGGAAGAGTTTGCAACAAAAACAGTATGCAGCATTCTGGGGTTTTGAGTACTGTGGCAGAGCTCTGACCTTGCTCCCGTGGGTCCTGCGCTTCTAGGCGGTTTATGCAAGCCTCAGTGGCTCACTGTGACCCTCCACGTAGCCCTTCTCTCTCTAGGGCCAGAGTATCAGAGGGGTAGCCGTGTTAGTCTGGTTCTGTAGAAGCAGCAAAGAATCCTGTGGCACCTTATAGACTAAGGCCTTGTCTACACTACAAGACTATTTCGAATCAACTTAGTTCGAATTTGTGGATTCGACCTTATGAAGTCGAATTTGTGTATCCATACTAAATACACTAATTCGAATTTCTGAGTCCACATTCACGGGGCCAGCGTCGACTTTGGAAGCGGTGCACTGTGGGAAGCTATCCCACAGTTCCCGCAGTCCCCGCTGCCCATTGGAATGCTGGGTAGGGCCCCCAATGCCTGCTGGGGGGAGAAATGTGTCGAGGGTGGTTTTGGGTAAGTGTCGTCATTGAACCGTCAATCACAACCTCCCTCCCTCCCTCCTTGAAAGCGCCTGCGGGCAATCTGTTCGTGCACTTTTCTGGTCAGTGACAGCGCGGACGCCACAGCACTGCAAGCACGGAGCCCGCTGCGATCATCGCCGTTTTCTCCTCCTCGCACTTTATCGTCCACCTCTTCCACAGTCAGCTGATGAGAAATTGGGCTACTTTTCAATGGTGCTGCAAGCACTGGGGGACCATAGGGGACGTTTTACAAACATCAACGTCGGGTGGCCGGGCAAGGTTCATGATGCGTGTGTTTTCAGGAACTGTGGGCTGCTCAGACGCCTGCAGGAAGGTAGTTTCTTCCCGGACCACGAAATAACTGTTGTGGATGTGCAGATGCCTATAGTCATCCTCGGGGACCCAGCCTGCCCGCTAATGCACTTGCTCATGAAGCCCTATACAGGCGCCTGGGACAGCGACAAGGAACTCTTCAAATACCAGCGAGCAGCGAGAAGCGTGACCTGTGACTGTTCAGTTTCTTTACAGAGAAGCTGAACCTGCCCCTGTTTCTTTACCCAGTTACTGTTGGCTCTCCTCTTCGGTTACATACCCCGTTCACCCCGTTACCCCCACTTCCAGCACACGTGTAAAAATAAAATACATGTCCCATTATTACTTAACAAAGGTTTCTTTATTCATGACTTTTCGTGAAAGGGTTGAAACTGGGACGTAGGCTGTGCTGGGTAGGGTGTGCGGTGATGTAAAGACCGCCTCTAAACTCAAGGAATGACAGGCTCCTGCTCCTAGAGCGGTCCGCAGTGCCGGAATGCTTCTTTCAACGGAGCCTGCCATCCCTCTTTATGGAATTCTGTGTGCGGGCGGATATGTGACCTTGTGGTGGAGGAGGACGGATACAGATTCCTCAGCTGCGTGACTCAGCGGTCCAGGACAAGGACCGCTGTATAAGATCTGTAACCGCCCTCCCCCGCTGCAAAGTCACATCTCCCCCGCCCACACAGATCCTGGAAACCACCTCCAAAAAACGACCAGGGTGCCTACTGACTGCACCGTGTGTGTGACCCGCTGCTGATCCTGCCCCCGTGTCTGTACCCTGGGAAAGGTGACTGTCCTATGCAATTAACCACCCCCTTCCCCACGCCCCCCATTCAAACACAGCCTTCTTTGAAAAAACATAACGGAAACAGTAATTAACAGCAAAGCATTTCTATTAATTAAGTAGACAGTTAGGGGATGGGACTGGGATTGGGACTACTGTGAGTCTGGAAGTGAAGGACTTTGGCAAATGTAGGGTATGAGAGCTTTTGGGTACTTGAGCACTGTGCTGTGGTGCAGTGACAGTATTCACGTCCCCGGCCGCCCCTCCTCCTGATTATTTTCGGTGAGGGGGGTATGGGACTTTGTGGCAGGGGAGTGCGGTTGCAGATACACTGCAGGGTGTCTCTGTCCTCCTGCGGTCCTGCAGAACTTCCACAAGGCGCCTGAGCGTGTCTGTTTGCTCCCTCACTAGTCCAAGCAGCGTTTCAGTCGCCTGCTTGTCTTCCTCACGCCACCTCTCCTCCCGTTCGCTGTGTGAGCGCTGGCACAGAGAGACGGTCTCCCTCCACTGGCTCTGCTGGTCCGCCTCTGCTAGGTAGCAGCCCATACGTTCCTCTAACATCTTGTCCCTTGTCTTTTTCTTTCGCCGCCTAATCTTTGCCAGCCTCTGCGAGGGGGATGCTGTGGTAGGTCTGGAGACAGTGGAAGCTGTGAGATGGGAAACGGAGTGAATTCCTTGCAAAGATACATTTTTGCGAACAATTAACTGAGTCTAGGCTGTCTCTGTGAATTCTGGGTTGAGACCCCTGTGCCTGCTGGGGCACAAATCATTTTCGCGGTGGATTCTGGGTAAATGTCGCCAGTCATTCCTTCCTCCGGGAAAGCAACAGCAGACAATCATTTCAAGCCCGTTTTCCCAGAATTGCCCTGGCATACGCCATAGCGTGGCAACCATGGACACTGTTTTGCCTTTTGTGTATGTCACCGTATGTGTACTAGATGCCGCTGACAGAGGCGGGCCAGCAGCACTACACAGCAGCATGCTTTTGCTTTTGCATGACAGCAGAGATGGTTACCAGCCATATTGTACCATCTACCATACGATAAATTGGTAATAAGATGGTAATAAGATAGGCATGGTTACCTGTCCTTTTGCACTGCAGTATTTGCTGCTGTCATAAGTGCCCCTGGCCGAGCAGCCAGGGGCGCAAAAGCAAAAATTGGGAATGACTCCCTGAGTCAATCCCTCCTTTTTGGTATCTAAAAATAGAATCAGTCCTGCCTAGATTATGGGCAAGTGTACTAGAGAACCACTGTATCATAGAACCAGAGAGCACAGCTGCTCTGTGTCCGATCCTGCATAAATTATGAGCTGTATGCTATTCACAGGGGGTGCTCCTGCAACAACAACACCTGTTCATTCCGTTCTTACCCCAGCCTTCCTGGGCTACCATACCATTGTCCCACCACTTCTGTGATGAAGTAATAAAGAATGCAGGAATAAGACACAGTGACTTGTTTGTGAGAAATGAGTGGAAGGAAGCCTCCAGCTGCAATGATAGTCCAGGCAGGACATTAAGGAGTGTGGATGAAGGAGCCCATCATCCCTCTGCTAGTCCAGGGGCAATTGAATCTTTTATTTACAATGAAGGGTGGGGGCTGATGGAGCTCAGCCCCCTGTTGCAATGATGAGGACGGTTACCAGCCATATTGCACCATCTGCCATCAAAAATTAGGGACAGGTGCCCTTGATCGACCTTACTGATGCTAGTCGGCATGGTTACCAACCCTTTTGCACTGCCCCATGTGCCAATAGGCTGATGATGAGGACGGATACCCATCTTTTTGTACCATCAGCCATCCATAGCGTGGGGGGAGCAAGGATGTTGGTGTTGAGTGCTGCACCATCGCGTCTATCTGCAGCATTCAGTAAAGATAGGGTGACATGTAAAAGAGTCAACAGAGGATTGTTTTCACTTCTGGTGGTGGGTGGGGTGTGTGCGCAAATTGCCGAACTATGCCCTGACCCACCGCAGACACTGTGTTTGACCGTAGAAGCATTTGGAGCTCATCCAAGAATGCAGATACTTTTCGGAGACAGCAGGAACTGTGGGATACCTTGCGTCCTCATTCCCCCCTCCCTCCATGAGCGTCCATTATATTCTTTGGCTTTCCGTTACGCTCGTCACGCAGCTGCGTGCTGAGTCTGTGCTATGCCGTCTGTCCGAAGATTTTTTAAAAATACTTTGGACCAGGTGTAAAATTACAGTAATTACCCTAATTAGATGCAGGAGTCTCCGAGCGAGATCGCCCTGAGGAGGGTCACTGAAGGAGATAGAGAGCGCATGCTGCGTGAAAGCTAGCACGAACCAGGGCCCGATGCAGCCGTGCTCGGGGAGGCAGTGCTCCCTGAGTACCTCATGAAAGCCTTGCGCGGAAAACTGTGCTACCACGGAGCACCCAATAAGGCAGCTCTCCCCAGGAACCTCCTGCTGATGCTTTTCGATTAACGCAAGGAGAGCTTCGTGGAGATCTCCAAGGATGATTTCTGTTCTATCCCCATATCTAGAGAGACCTCCTTTTCACACACTTCAGATTCCTGTTATATTAAGAATAAAAGTTAACATGGTTAAAGCACTTACCGACTGCTCCTTCCCCTGATTCAGGGTCTGGGTTAATGGCCGGGGAGGGTTGTTGGGGGATCTCCGTGACGGTGAAGAATAGATCCTGGCTGTCGGGGAAACCAGCGTTGTAAGCGCTCTCGCCTGCCTCGTCCTCCACAAACCCTTCCTCATCTTCCCCGTCCGCGAACATCACCGAGGAACTGGCCGTCGACACTGTCCCATCGTCAGAGTCAACGGTCACTGGTGGGGCAGTGGTGGCAGGCTCCGTAGCGTCCGTTTGCCGCTTTGATTTTTTGGTAGCCTTGTCTGGGGTCCTTGATTTTCACGCGGCGCTGCGTTGCATCCCGCCTGTATCCTCTGTCTCTCATGGCTTTGGAGACCTTCTCGTAGGTCTTCGCATTCCCTGTTTTGGAGCGCAGCTCCGAAAGCACAGACTCCTCGCCCCACACACCGATCAGATCGAAGAGTTCCCAGTCAGTCTATGCTGGGTCCCTCTTTCTATTCACGGATAACATGAACTCCTCTGCTGGAGAGCTCTGCATCGTTGCAGGTGCTGCTGAGCTCGCCCCGATGTCCAGCCAGGACGTCAGATTCAAAGTGCCCAGACAGGAAAATGAATTCAAATTTTCCCGGGTCATTTCCTGTGTGGCTGGTCAGAGAATCCAAGCTCGGACTGCTGTCCAGAGCGTCAACAGAGTGGTGCACTGTGGGATAGCTCCCGGAGCTACTAAGTTCGATTTGCATCCACACCTAGCCTAATTCGAGCTAGCCATGTCGAATTTAGCGTTACTCCACCTGTCGGGGTGGAGTACCAAATTCGAACTAAAGAGCCCTCTAGTTCGAATTAAATGGCTTCCTGGTGTGGACGGTTGAGCGGTTAGTTCGAATTAACGCTGCTAAATTCAAATTAAAGTCCTAGTGTAGACCAGGCCTAACAGACGTTTTGCAGCAGTTACAGTCTACTGAGCCCTTTTCATCATAGGCTGCAAAGAGGTTGGTGAGAGAACTCCCACAGTCTCTGTTCAGCCTCCTGTCCTGACAGGGACCTGACTTCCCCTTCCAGGAGCTGTTCCTGTAGTGGTGGGTTGGGGGGAACCCGCCCTCTACTCTGGGTTCCGGCCCAGGGACCCTAATGGTAGCAATTGTTGGCAGCCAACCTTTCACTGCCAGAGTTGCTACATTTCCCTGGGCCACTTCCCCACAGCTCTCCTACTTCTCCCTTCTTCACCCTTACCTTAGGGCTCCTTTCACGATGGTTTGAGGGTGTCTTCAGTAACGAGCCCTTCAGCTGCACTTCCTCTCCTCTGGATCCCTGGCTCTCCTCTGCCTGACTGGAGTGAGCCCTTTTTACAGTATCAGCAGGGCCTTAATTAGAGTCAGGTGGTCACATTACTTAATGGCCTCACCTAACTCGTTACAGGTTAATTAGAGACAGGTGTTCTCATTAGCCTGGAGCAGCCCCTGCTCTGGTCAGTCAGGGAACAGAAAACTGTTAATCCAGTGGCCAGTATATCTGCCTTCTGCTATTCTGCTGTACCCAACTGCCCTGGGTCTATCACAGTACATAAGCCATGGCCTCTCCGCTTTGTCACCATTGGGGATTTCACACCAGGAATGTGTTGGATGGAAACTTCTATTTTTATTTTCTTTGGGGAACATGAAGTTTTTCACTTGCTGTGGCCCAGGCAGTACAAGGAAGTCCCTCAGGCTACTGCTCAAGTGGGTCCACAGTCCTGGATCATCTAGATTTAAGGAACTAAACTCAGCAGCATCTGTATCTTGTGCCTCCACCACACTCTTCTCTAATCATGCACATTCCTGAAGAAAAGTGTAGGTTACATCCATTTGAGATGGAGATATGGATGCTGCAGTAGCTGCCAGGTCTCCTGCACTCTGACTACCTGGAAGATCAGGCATCTCCTCACCACTCACATCCTCACTGGGGCCGGAAGGCTCAACGTGAACCATGTGTATCTCAGGAGAGCTCCTTCCTGCTTAGACAGAAAAGCTTCCTTTGCTGTCTTTCCTTTTCTGAATGCTGCCTCAGAGGGGCGTTTTCTTCTTTCACTCATGACTGCTGTTCTGTGCCAGCTAGAGTGGCAGGGGACAAATAAGCAGGCTGGTAGCAGGGTCTGCATGAGGGAAGATATCAGCATCTTAAGGGCCTAACTGGCTCCTACTACTTCAGTTGACTGCCTGTTCTCCTCAAGCGGGTTCAGGGAAGCAGCAGGAAATAGGAAGCTCCCTGAGAAGCTGGTGTTAATCTGTCCAGACTCCTGGGGGTGCTCGAGAGGTACATAAGAGGCTCCTCCTCCTCTCCCTCCCTGCAGCTCCTGTTGCTTTCTGTTATTCCCTCTCCCCTTTTCTCCTGTCTGCCTGTTATGTCTCTTGTTCCCGCTTCCTCCAGCACAGCACTCCACCAGCTCTGTGCATCTCCAGCAGAGAGAAAACATATGCACCAGCACCAGACACAATTTTCTACGCTCTGGATCCTAGTGGTGCCCTGCCACAGTTTGGCACCTGTGGCAGCCGCCTCAGTTCGCCTCATGGTAAGGCCAGCCCTGTCCTGTGGGCACGGAGAACCTAACTCCCATTGAGGTCAGCCAGGGAGGCTGGATGTGCACATTGCAGGAAATAGACGGTCAGGGCAGCATAATCCACTGAAAAAACTGCAGTTTGCTAATTGCAACCCAGGCTCTCCCTGTGTGGCTCTTCGTCCTGCCTCTGCTGGCTGGAGCATGAGCAGAGCTTTCTGAGACAGCTGCTGCGGCTGTGGCCAGCCAGCGAAGCGCGTTTCCCATCGTCTCTCTTCTGGCTGTGGATGTTTGACTGCAGCAGCCCCGCAGAGGTCCCGGCCTCGCTCTCTAATGT
Source organism: Mauremys mutica (assembly GCF_020497125.1). Lineage (NCBI taxonomy): Eukaryota > Metazoa > Chordata > Testudines > Geoemydidae > Mauremys > Mauremys mutica. The sequence continues at coordinate 10,583,637 of NC_059083.1, read as the reverse complement.
CCATTCTCCTCTTGCTTTCATGGAGCTTCTTGGACCATGGAGTAGCCTCAGGAAAACATCCCAGCTGTGGACACAGGCACCAGCACCAATTCCCCAAGCCAGAGTCCCCTTTGCAATCCAGGGAACCAGCCTGGGTTGTCTGGAGCGCAGGGTGTGGCCCATGGTGACTGCAGACCCTGCCACTGCTGCACAGCGACTCCTGGGACCCTCTAGCCCATCAGCACTCGGCTCTCCCGCATTCTGCTGAGCGGCTGAGATCTGGGGGAACAGAAACCCTTTGTGAGAGACGGAAAATCTCCTCCCAGGAACACTCTGTCAATGGCTGCCAGAGGCCGTCCATGTGAAACCCCAAATGTGCAGCCCCTCGGATTCCCACAGGGGAGATCTCAGCTCATTCACTTGTCACCCGTGGCCGCAGTCTCTGACAGGGGGAATGTAGAGGGTTTTTTTGCCAATCCTCCCTTCTGCAGCGCCCATAACAGGAGGAGGTTTGGCCTTGTGATGTGAGCCCTGGGTCTGAGAATCAGGGCTCCTGGGATCTGGGGCTCTGGAATGGGGTGTGGTCTAGTGGGTGGAGCTGGATTTGTTGACAGTGAATGAGAGGGGCTTGTGCTGAAGGACCCTGGGTCAATCCCCACCAATTCCCATGATGTCTACATGTGGCCATGATTTTACTTACCTCTCAATGTAGGTTATTTAGCCCATTCCTGGACACAGGTGTTACATCTGCTGCTGGCCACCCCTGAGATGTAGGTCCTTCATCCACACAAGGACATGGCACATCAAGGTCAATCCAGCAGCTCCCATCCGGTCTTCACCTCCGCAATGGACGGCGAGCTCTAACCTGAGCAGAGAAAGACAGGGTGGTGTTCTTCAGGGGAATCTGCTGGAGCTCCTGCATCCCCTGCCCCACCTCACACCCCGACACGCTAAGGGTTTTCCAAAGATACCACTAATCTCGGATAAACAAAGCAGCTGAGATGAGGTCAATGTGGGTGGATTTACTGAGCAGACTGGTTCTAATGGAAGAACAGATTTCTTCCCTGCTCTAGGGAGATTCCCATAGGAAAAGTCTCGGATGGTTGGGGTGGAGGCAATGCAAACCCTCAGCCCCTTGAATGGCAGGAAATCAGGACTCGGGGAGTTAAGGGGTGTCTCTGTCCTGCTGGAGGGAGCAGATCTGGAGATCAAGAAGAGCACTAGTGGCATTGTAGGAAAGCCAGTGACTTCTACCTGTGAAGGTGGCTGAAGCTTCTGGCAGACACTAGAGTCCCGGATCCTTGCACCTCCTTTGGGGATCCCTTTCCTAGGAATAAAATAAGGACACCACACAGAGAATGACATTTGAATCCCAGGTCTGGGATCCAGGGCAAAGGGATGATCTCAGCCAGGCTACGTACCAGGAACCTGATTTTGGTCCCAAGAGCCACAATTACCCAGAGGAGGTTTTCTTCCTCATTTGCTTTCAGGTTATTTACTCACAGTATTCATTTGTCTGCTTTGCCGGGTCTCCACTCTCTGCAGCTGTTCATTGGTTTTAGTAACAGTCTTTCAGTTTTTGCTTCTGTTTCCATTTCTTACAGTGTAGCATCTGCTCAGCACTTTTTAAAAAAATAAAACAATTCAAAACAAAATCCTGATCCTATATTGAAGAGGAAGGTTCCTGAGAATTTGGCTGCAGAACTTTAGTGTCTGCATATTTCAGTCCCTATTTATTCAGGTGCAGGTCTGATGTAATCTGCGCCCCCAAGAATGCCCATATGATGCACGGGGGTGGGGGGGGGCTTAGAATACCTGTTAAAAGAGAAGAAGAGAGTAGATTAAAAGGTGGGGAAATCAACCAATGCATCAGCCCTTCTCTGCATCATTAAAGCACCAGGCATGGGAGCGAAACAGGTTAAAAATCCCCATGGTTCTTTCCCACTAGACAGACATCCAGAAAGAAAAAGGCCTTCAGCCAATTATTTCCTTACACTCAGAAGGGGTGAAATTCAGCCCTGTGCAGACAGCCAGGGCAAGGTCTGTGCATCACAGTGGGGTTAAGTGGCACTTCACTGCCCAGGTGCTGGGAGACTTCGGTGGCAGTTTTCCTCCTGGATTGGAACAGCCGGCTGGAATCCTGTGAGGTACAGAGCAGAGAGAGGTTTGGGCCACAACGTTCACCTCAGAGGCTGAGCTTCTGCAGACTTTTGGGATGTTCCCATCTGAGGAGGAGGATTTTGGCCAGCCCCAGCTCAGAGCTTTCAGTCACTTCAACCAGTGATTCTCTGGCACAGTTGATCTAAAGCAGCTGAACTTTTCAGGCCTTGCCCCCATCTCCGACCCCCCTCCCACCTCGCATTGCCCCCTAACAGCCCTCTCCCTTCTCTCGATCCCTGCCAAGCCCAAATACAGAGCCTAGCCCACGCTCCTCCTCTCTTAGACCCTCTCCTCACACGATCCTCCCCTACCTTTGACAGACTGATCCCGGTGCCCTTTACCCAGCTCCTGGAGAAATCATGGCTCCTCAGGACAACCTGGGAGTGGATGGTTCCAACCTCTGTGTGGGGTGCGTGGTTTTCCGTCTAAGCATCACTGAGAGCCAGCACGTCTCGATTTCACAGGACGAGGGAAGTCTAGGAAGCGCTGCACTTCTTGAGGGCTTCCAACTTCGCCCCATTTATGAATGGCTTCCACCTTATTTGGATCAATTGTAACATCTTCTGGGGAGAGGATGTACCCCCAAAACTCTGTGGAGAGTTGGCTGGAGGTTCCGCTTTTCCAATTCTGCGTTGAGACCATGCTTCCGAAACCTCTCCAGGTTCGGATGTGCTGCGTGTGCTGCTCTGGGTTCTCCAAAAAGAGACGTATGTCACCCGCATAGATGACACTGTCCCCAAATACATCACTGATGAAGTGCTGCAAGGTCAGGGGACCATTAGTTAGCTCAACTAGCATATCAGACCATTAAAATGTCCATCGTCTGTTTTGAAATCTGTCTTCCATTTGTCCCTTGCCCAAACGAGCCTTAGATTGGAAATCCTTGCAGATGAAGGTTGATGAAACTCTTTGCAGATTTCCTGTGAGCCAACAATTGTGGGATTCACAGCAGAGGGTAATGGTTTCAAATGATTGCTTTGTTCAGGAGCTGATTGTCTAAAGAGAGGCGTAGCAGAGTCCCACATTTCTTCTTCCCCAAAAGGGCCTGCTCTTAGGACCGGTTTTCATGACTGTACGCAGGGAGAAGGTGAAGAAAAAGGACGTCACACAGGTTAATGAATGGTTAAGAAGCGATCGCTTCTTAATGGGTAAGGAACCGGGGGTCGTGTAAATCTAAAAACAAGCAGTGGGCTGCTTACACTGTTTCTGTTATGAAAATCAACAGCTCAATGATGCCTTCCTACATGGCCTGGAAACCCTGGACAGCGTTGCATGAAGCAGCGAAGATAACCGGGCCCACCTTGGTTTTGCTCAACGCCGATACAAATTGTTGAAGAGGACTCTGAGGATGATGGCCATGAGGTGTTTCGGAGGAGGCTTGGCATAGAACTAACTGAGCCAGTGCCACGTTGTGAGCGTAAAAAAGTCACGCGGACTATTGTATGTGTTGCTGTTTATGCTGCCCTTAAGCACTGCCTGAGGGAAAAGCTTTGTGAAGAATGCGAGGGCCGTGTCATAGATTTGCCAGGCCAACGGCCCATGACTGGGTGACTTGGACTTTAGTGGATATAAACCACAAGCTCTGGGGCCTATGTGCTGAGCTGGGTTTGGAAAGATGATGAAACACGGTTATTGCCGGAGGTTCTGCTGTGCAATGTCTGTGCCTAAGCCAAGAACATTCAGCGCAAGGGGGGACCTTGATCAATGCTGTGCAATTGAGTGGAGCCCCTGACTGTGTTTTAAAGAAAATAACCTGCGTACAGCTGGAATGGAAAAATTGCAGGCACCTTCTGGTTCATTTTCTTTAAAACACAGTCAGGGTCTCCACTCACTTGCACAGCATTTCTCCAGTTATGGCAATCATGTGAACAAGGATGTGTGTATCATGAATTGTGGGTTTTTTGCTATAAAACCTGTTGAAATATCTCTATTCAGGGGGACGCCAGTTTGCTGTGCCCCCCCCCCCCGCATGCTCGTAATAAAGGGGCCTCGGGCGATTCTGATCCAAATACAACGCGGGGGCGTTTTTCCACGACACGGCGTGATATTGGCCATCTAGTCCGCACAAAAAGTTACAGATCCCTGCTTAAGGAAAAGACTATTTGTAAGAAATCTAAAAGGATTCAGCTAGAGAAAGGTGAGGGGACAAACACACGATAGAAAACTTGGTAGCTGTACATTTAAAAAACAAACCCTATTGAAAAGGGCTTTGTGACTCTCTGTGTTTCTGTTTGGAGGCCTTTGGCCCTTAAGTGAGCTAAAAGTTTTAATGAAGCATCTTGGCTTGGTTTCAAGGAGCTGTGTGTCTTTTAAATAAAAAAATCAATTGTGTGTGAGAACCTAGCGCTTGGGGGTTTTGTGTGTAAAAGTGACCCATTTACAGCAAAAAGCTGAAATGTATGTTGTGGGGGGGGGGGGGGAAATCCTAAGAAATGTGCTTACAGTAAAACAAACAGGCTGTTCAGACCTGTGTTTGAGTACAATAGAGTTGACTTATCCTGTTGAACTGAGTGGGTTTAAACCCCACTCCCCCCTCACTGAATAGCCAGGGTGACTGCGATTACTTACCCTTGGTGCCATAGGGTTAAATTTGATGTGGGTGGGTGGTTGTGGATGGTGAGTTCTGATTAATATGAAATGAAATAAAACCTCAGGAATTCACAGATGCTATTGGACAGTTTCAATATGACCCCAGGAGCTGGTGGAACACTATTGGACAGATTAAATATGGCCCTGGAGTTGGTCGAATGCTCTGGGTCATTCTTTCTAGAAAACACCCCCACCCCAAACTTTAAGCATGAAAGAAACGTGTTTAAAAAAAACAACTCAAGCCCCAAGACATTCATTGATCTCTGCAAAGGGCCCCCTGCTTGGAAATGGGGACTGTTCAATACTCTAAGAAGGCCCCACAGAAACATTTATTTTAACTTACAGAGAAAAAGAAAAAAGAAAAAAAAAAAGCCCTGTTGTGCAGACAGCTTGGTCCCCCCACCCCAGATCACCACAGGGGGTGCTGCGGGACGGGTTCCTAAAGTCCTTAAGGATCTATTAGTTCAGAGCTGTGGGAATTAAATTAAGCTGCTAGCTACTATGCTGAAGTCTGTTGGAAACAATGGGCTAAGATGGTCTAAACCTCAGGTCTGTTGGAGACTGTTCTTTTCAACAGAAACTTTCTTGAAAGGCTGCTGGACGGCAGACAGAGGTAGGGCTGGCTGGCTTGAACTCTGAAACTATACATTGTATAATGCCTCTCTTTGCCCAGGCTGTCTTAGGAAAATAATGGTGCCTATCTTCATTGCAGCGTGATCTGCTTAGCATGGACCCAGTAACTTTAAGCTGCACTTCACCACCAGGCCAAGGTAAAAACCATTTTAACTATAGTTGTGCTTAATATTGTTTTTAAAACCTTTAGTTATTACACAGTTTGTATAGGGATTTGGTGGTAATAGTCACTAACATTTTTGCTTGTTCTTTAACCTGAAGGCCCAAACACACATGGAGGGAACAGGACCAGCATGTGCCTGCAACACTGGATCCCTTAGTGAAAGGGAACTTTTTTGCAACTGGTTTTTAAAAGCATGTGGGGGGAGGGGTGTTATTGAAAAGTATATGGAGGCAAACTTGGTTTGGTGTGTTTCTAAAGCTGCTGATTTGTGTGTGAGAGGGGTCTGGGCAAGGCATAGGTGTAGGGTGTAAAAGTACTTGGTTTGTTTCAAACCAACAGGGGTTTTTTCCTGTGCAAAATGTGGTTTAAAATGGATTTTAAAAGCAGTTTGGTTTTTATTCTGCAAATTGAGATGTATTTTAAAAAATGTTTGAGGTTTTTGTTGTTTGTTTGTTGTTTTTTGTTTTACGTTTTAAGTGGTAGAAATAAACTCAAAACCTGTTTGTCGTACAGCCTGAACTGGGTGATTTGGTTTAAAGCTGTGACTTGTTAAACAGAAAAAAACCCCTAATGAATATTTAGTTTTGAAGTTTACAAGAGGGTTTCCTGTGTTTTATAATAATGCTGTTTGCTCCACAGTACGGTGGAAACATGAGAGATCCTAGAGCAGAGGGAAAACAAGCTCAGAAGAAAACGGCTGAAAGGGAAAATTCACCAGCATCAGTGACTGATGGATGGATGAAGCCCAGTAAATATATTTTGCTTATTGGTTGGGTTGTTCTGTGAGGTTTTGTATTTGAAGTGAATACATGGGTGTGGGTGAGAAAGTTGGTAAAGTTCAGTTTTGTAAAATGGTTCCCCCCAACCCCCCATAGGCCTGGGCAACTTTTCTGACAATGCTTAGTCAGTGCTACAAGGACACCTCCTCCAGACCCGCCAAAGAGCCAGGAATCTGCTTGGAGACCTTTAACAACGCCTCAGCCTCAGCAGGGCTTTAAAGGGCTCAGAGCTCCGGCAGCTGTAGGGAGCCCAGAGCCCTTTAAATTCCCCTCCACGCAGCTCCAGCAGCTGGGTTGGGGCTGGGATTTAAAGGGCTCACAGCAGGGGAGAAAGTAACTTCCAGGACTTACCGGTACTGCCGGAATCCTGAGGGGGCATGGCCTCAACCGGAAGAGGCGGGGCCTCTCAAGATTTAAAGGTCCTGGAACACCAGCTGTGGATGGGAGCCCCAGGGTCTTTAATTTGCCCCTGAGCCCAGGGTTGATTTAAAGGGCCCAGGGCTCAGGCCGCTGCGGAGCCCCGAGCCCTTTAGATTCCCCCCGCAGCTCCGGCAGCCGGATTCCGGTGTGGATTTAAAGGGCCCGGAGCTCCCACGGCTGCGGGGAGCACCGAGCCCTTTAAATCTGGCCCCAGCCCGGCTGCCAGAGCTGCGGGGGAAAATTAAAGGGCTCTGGGCTCCCTGCAGCCGCCAGAGCTCTGAGCCGTTCAAATCCCTGCTGAGGAAGCCGGTGTGGTCCGGCACGGCATATTGGCTCTTCCTGGTATGCCGTACTGGACCATAATGGCTTATTTTCATCTCTGCTTCAGAGATCCCACGGCTGCGGGGAGCCCAGAGCCCTTTAATTTCCCCCTGCAGATCTGGCAGCTGGGCTGGGGCCAGGATTTAAAGGGCTCGGAGATCCCGCAGCTGCGGGAATCCAAGAGACCTTTAAATACCCCCTGCAGCTCTGGAAGCCAGGCTGGGGCTGCGAATTAAAGGGCTCAGAGCTCCCGTGGCTACAGGGAGCCCAGAGCCCTTTAAATTCCCCCGCAGCTCTGGCAGCCGGATTCGGGTGTGGATTTAAAGGGCGCGGAGCTGCCACGGTTGTGGGGAGCCAGAGCATTGCCGGGCTGGGGCCGGGATTTGAAGGGCCCAGAGCTCCTGCCGCTGCAGGGAATACCGAGCTTTTTAATTCCCAGCCCCAGCCCGGCTGCCGGAGCTGCGGTGGGAGGGGAGGAGGGATTTAAAGGGCTCTGGGCTCCCCGCAGCTGCCGGAGCTCTGAGCCCTTTAAATCCCCACTGAGGAAGCCGGTGCGGTCCAGCACAGCGTACTGGCTCTTGTCACTATGCTGTACTGGCCCGTACCAGCTTACTTTCATCTCTGGCTCAGAACTCCTACGGCTGCGGGGAGCCCAGAGCTCTTTAAATTCCCCCCGCAGCTCCAGGAGCTGGGCTGGGGCTGGGAATTAAAGGGCTCAGAGCTCCTGCGGTTGCTGGGAACCCAGAGCCCATTAAATCTTCCCCCTCCTCCCCACACAGCTCCAGCAGCTGGGCTGGGGCCGGGATTTAATGGGCTCAGTGCTCCCCGTGGCTGCGTAGATCCCAGAGCCCTTTAATTCCCCTGCACGCAGCTCCAGCACCCAGGCTGGGGCAGGGAATTAAAGGGCTGAGGGCTCTCTGGAGCGGCAGGAGCTCCAGGCCCTTTAAATCCTGGCTCCAGCCGGGTAAGGCTCAGGCTCCCCACAGCCATGGGAGCTCCGGGCCCTTTAAATCCACGCTCGAACCCGGCTGCCAGAGCTGCGGGGGGAATTTAAAGGCCCTGGGGCTCCCAGCCACAGCCGATGCTCCAGGACCTTTCAATCTTGAGAGGCCACACCCCCTCAGGACTCCAGCAGTACCGGTAAGTCCTGGAAGTTACTTTCACCCCTGACTTAATCATTCCTTTACCTGTGTTCACGTTGTGCGCCGGTGACTCCCCTGAGCCGCAGTCGCATTCCACCTCTAAGGGGGTGGACAAAGAGAGGCCACCATGCTCATTGGGGTGTCTCACAAGCAGTTGGGTTTTGGGTTCGGGTTCCGGCGTATCCATCAATGGCTGGGCCAAAGGGCTCCCCTCGGTGGCTCCCTCCTCCTCGGCACTGTCGCTGATGTAGCGCTTTCTCCGCGGATGGTCAAAGACCCTCGGGGTGAAGACAGAGTCCGAAGTTCTCACGGGGGTGGTGAAGGAGTCCAGGTTTCCTCTCAGCAGCCTTCCCACGATTTCTAAACCATGTGTCCTTGGTGAGAGATGGCCTCGTCTGTCCAGCGCTGGGACTTATGAGGTGATGGTGCTGCACTCTGATTGGCAAAGGGCCCTGGGAGGAGTTCTTAATGGGGTCATACGGCCCACTCCCGGACGGGTCCCCCTGCCCCAGAACTCGCCCTGATTGGTCAGAATCCCCTCTTGGGGTGGTCCTGTCAGGACAAAACTGATCCTAATTGGTTGAGGGCAGTGAGAGGAGTTCTTAGAGGGGTCACAAGACACACGTCGGGATGGGTCACCCTCACACCCCAGAGCTCACCCTGATTGGTCAAATCTCCTCTTGAGGTGGTCCTTCCGGGAGGAAACCCATCCTGATTGGTAGAGGGTGGTGGGAGGAGTTCTTAGAGGGGTCACGTGACACACCTGGCTTCCAGTCATGTGGCCGCCTTGACCACGAAGTAATACCCCTATGGGGCGGAACTTCCGGTGACAGGTGGGAGGGACTAAGGAGTCATGGGGCGGGATTAGGGTTTGATTAATGGTGGGGTGTAAGGGTCCGGGTGCGGGTCCCCTTTTCCGGTGAGGGGTCGCTCTTCGCCTTCGGGCGCCTGGGATCCAGGCCGCCTCACTACAGGAGGCTTGAATAGAAGTTCAGTCGATAAAGCCCAGGCCCTAGCTCAGGGCGGGGCAGCAACCAACACAGGGCTCAGACCCTCAGGCAGGGCTGAGCAGCAGTTCAGTCAGTAAAGCCCAGGCCCTAGCTCAGGGCGGGGCAGCAACAAGAGGCAGGGCTCAGACCCTCAGGCAGGGCTGAGCAGCAGTTCAGTCTGTAAAGCCCAAGCCCTAGCTCAGGGCGGGGCAGCAACAAGAGGCAGGGCTCAGACCCTCAGGCAGGGCTGAGCAGCAGTTCAGTCTGTAAAGCCCAGGCCCTAGCTCAGGGCGGGGCAGCAACAAGAGGCAGGGCTCAAACCCTCAGGCAGGGCTGAGCAGTAGTTCAGTCTGTAAAGCCCAGGCCCTAGCTCAGGGCGGGGCAGCAACAAGAGGCAGGGCTCAGACCCTCAGGCAGGGCTGAGCAGCAGTTCAGTCTGTAAAGCCCAGGCCCTAGCTCAGGGCGGGGCAGCAACAAGAGGCAGGGCTCAGACCCTCAGGCAGGGCTGAGCAGCAGTTCAGTCTGTAAAGCCCAGGCCCTAGCTCAGGGCGGGACAGCAACCAAAGGCAGGGCTCAGACCGTCGGGCAGGGCTGAGCAGTAGTTCAGTCTGTAAAGCCCAGGCCCTAGCTCAGGGCGGGACAGCAACCAAAGGCAGGGCTCAGACCCTCAGGCAGGGCTGAGCAGCAGTTCAGTCTGTAAAGCCCAGGCCTTAGCTCAGGACAGGGCAGCACCAAGAGGCAGGGCTCAGACCGTCGGGCAGGGCTGAGCAGTAGTTCAGTCTGTAAAGCCCAGGCCCTAGCTCAGGGCGGGGCAGCACCAAGAGGCAGGGCTCAGACCCTCAGGGAGGGCTGAGCAGCAGTTCAGTCTGTAAAGCCCAGGCCCTAGCTCAGGGCGGGGCAGCAACCAAAGGCAGGGCTCAGACCCTCAGGCAGGGCTGAGCAGCAGTTCAGTCAGTAAAGCCCAGGCCCTAGCTCAGGGCGGGGCAGCAACAAGAGGCAGGGCTCAGACCCTCAGGCAGGGCTGAGCAGCAGTTCAGTCTGTAAAGCCCAGGCCCTAGCTCAGGGCGGGGCAGCAACAAGAGGCAGGGCTCAGACCCTCAGGCACGGCTGAGCAGCAGTTCAGTCTGTATAGCCCAAGCCCTAGCTCAGGGCGGGGCAGCAACAAGAGGCAGGGCTCAGACCCTCAGGCAGGGCTGAGCAGCAGTTCAGTCGATAAAGCCCAAGCCCTAGCTCGGGGCGGGGAAGCAACCAAAGGCAGGGCTCAGACCCTCAGGCAGGGCTGAGCAGCAGTTCAGTCTGTAAAGCCCAGGCCCTAGCTCAGGGCGGGGCAGCACCAAGAGGCAGGGCTCAGACCCTCAGGCAGGGCTGAGCAGCAGTTCAGTCTGTAAAGCCCAGGCCCTAGCTCAGGGCGGGGCAGCACCAAGAGGCAGGGCTCAGACCCTCAGGCAGGGCTGAGCAGCAGTTCAGTCTGTAAAGCCCAAGCCCTAGCTCAGGGCGGGGCAGCACCAAGAGGCAGGGCTCAGACCGTCGGGCAGGGCTGAGCAGTAGTTCAGTCTGTAAAGCCCAGGCCCTAGCTCAGGGCGGGACAGCAACCAAAGGCAGGGCTCAGACCCTCAGGCAGGGCTGAGCAGCAGTTCAGTCTGTAAAGCCCAAGCCCTAGCTCAGGGCGGGGCAGCACCAAGAGGCAGGGCTCAGACCCTCAGGCAGGGCTGAGCAGCAGTTCAGTCTGTAAAGCCCAGGCCCTAGCTCAGGGCGGGGCAGCAACCAAAGGCAGGGCTCAGACCCTCAGGCAGGGCTGAGCAGCAGTTCAGTCTGTATAGCCCAAGCCCTAGCTCAGGGCGGGGCAGCAACAAGAGGCAGGGCTCAGACCCTCAGGGAGGGCTGAGCAGCAGTTCAGTCGATAAAGCCCAAGCCCTAGCTCGGGGCGGGGAAGCAACCAAAGGCAGGGCTCAGACCCTCAGGCAGGGCTGAGCAGCAGTTCAGTCTGTAAAGCCCAGGCCCTAGCTCAGGGCGGGGCAGCACCAAGAGGCAGGGCTCAGACCCTCAGGCAGGGCTGAGCAGCAGTTCAGTCTGTAAAGCCCAGGCCCTAGCTCAGGGCGGGGCAGCACCAAGAGGCAGGGCTCAGACCCTCAGGCAGGGCTGAGCAGCAGTTCAGTCTGTAAAGCCCAGGCCCTAGCTCAGGGCGGGGCAGCAACCAAAGGCAGGGCTCAGACCCTCAGGCAGGGCTGAGCAGCAGTTCAGTCTGTAAAGCCCAAGCCCTAGCTCAGGGCGGGGCAGCACCAAGAGGCAGGGCTCAGACCCTCAGGCAGGGCTGAGCAGCAGTTCAGTCTGTAAAGCCCAGGCCCTAGCTCAGGGCAGCAACCAAAGGCAGGGCTCAGACCCTCAGGCAGGGCTGAGCAGCAGTTCAGTCTGTAAAGCCCAAGCCCTAGCTCAGGGCGGGGCAGCACCAAGAGGCAGGGCTCAGACCCTCAGGCAGGGCTGAGCAGCAGTTCAGTCTGTAAAGCCCAGGCCCTAGCTCAGGGCGGGGGCAGCACCAAGAGGCAGGGCTCAGACCCTCAGGCAGGGCTGAGCAGCAGTTCAGTCAGTAAAGCCCAGGCCCTAGCTCAGGGCGGGGCAGCAACCAAAGGCAGGGCTCAGACCCTCAGGCAGGGCTGAGCAGCAGTTCAGTCTGTAAAGCCCAAGCCCTAGCTCAGGGCGGGGCAGCAACAAGAGGCAGGGCTCAGACCCTCAGGCAGGGCTGAGCAGCAGTTCAGGTAAGTCCAGGCTCCTAAGCCTGAGCGGTGGGGTTGAGGGGGAGACTGCCACCCGTGAGTGGGGAGGCAGGGGGGACACAGGCCCACCCACTCCACTGTGTCCCAGCCCGGGGCCCTAACAGCGGCGTGGATCCGCTGGAGTCAGTGGGGATCCTGGCCGCAACACACTGACATAGGCTCAGGGTCAGCGGCAGCCAGACTAGGGTCGGCTATCCCCGGGCCACTTCCACTCTCCCCCTCCACTGGTGCCTGTGTCGTTGCGGCTTCAGCAGGGGGGTCTACCAGCATCGGCTCCTCAGGAGATGGGTGTACCGGTGGGCTCGACTCCTCCTCGGGGTACCGAGCTTGGGGCAGGCTCGGCCAGTCCTCCTCTGGGTACCGGGTTCGGGGCAGGCTCGACCAGTCATCCTCGGGGTACCGGGTTCGGGGCAGGCTCGGCCAGTCCTCCTCTGGGTACCGGGCTAGGGGCAGGTTCGACCAGGCGTCCTCTGGGTACCGGGCTTGGGACAGGCTTGGTTCGGCAGGAGCTCGGGCACCAGCGTCTGTCTCCTCCCGCGGTCGGGCTCCAACTGAGCGCTGGGCCCGGGCTTTTGTACTTCCTGTCCCGCCCCTTGACTTCCGGGGGGCGGGGACAGGTGGCGGTGGCTCCGCCCACTGAAGCAGCTGATCTGGCTTATCCCTCTCAGGTGCGCCTGGGAGCCAGGCCGCCTCACTACATGGGGCCTGTCTACTGCTGCCAGGTGTTGAGTATGTGCAGGCAGAACCGGAGCCAGTGTCAATGTCCAGGCCGGAGGTCGAAGCCGGGTGGGCAGAAGTATGAACCAATGTCCATATCCATGCAGAGGTCGAAGCCATGTAGTTGAAACTGAAGGTGTTGGGGAAGATCAGGAGGAGGAGGAGGCAATGCTGTGCAGCGGGTGGGTGGAGGGCCTGGAGCAAGGCTAGAGAAAGGCAAGGAGAATACTGAGCCGGGGTTCAGAACCCAAATCTGGAGCCAAGAAGGGTCATGCCAAAGTCATAGCTAGACACTGGAGTCAAGAGCCCAGCCAGAGTCAACAGCGAGAAACCGGAGGGCAGGGAAGGGCAGGGCAGGGCGTACATGCGGGCAGGAATGAGGATGACTTACTGGAGCCTGGAGACCCCTTATCGGGGGACTCCCTTCCTAGCAATAACAGAAGGACAGCGGGATGACAAAGATGTCTCTGAGCCTGGGGACCAAGCCAAGGGGAGCTCCCATCCAGGCTGTGTGCCAGGACCCCATCACCCTCCCTGTTCATTTCACACGCACAGACCCCCTGGCCGGAGGGGAGAATAAAGGGCAGAAGTGAAGGTGCCCCTGGGGGAAAGGCTCTAGGCCGGGACCCAGTCCACTTCCCAGATCTACACCCAGGATTGTGTGACCAGGCCCACAGCCCTTCCTCTGCGTCTCAGTTCCCACCTGCCAGATGGGGAGGCTCCTCCCCTGCCCCAGGGTGTTCGGGGGGAGTTTCATTCCTGGCTGGGAAGGGCTCAGATACCAGGTGGGTGGATTGGGCCCCAGATGGGGGATGGTCGGACATTCGCTGCATCAGAGGTGACAGGGGCCATGGGAAGGTCTGAGCAGTGATGATGGGGGAGGGGCCCCATGTCAGGCCACCCCTCCCAGACTGCAATGGCTATTGAGCACAACCCCTGGCTCTGCGGATGCTCTCACTTCTGGGCCAGCCCCACAGCCTGATTCTTCCCAACCAGTATCTGGCCTGGGCCCAGCCCCAGGGGTCGGGGTGGGGCAGGGTGTCCAGAGCGAGGTGCTCAGCCTTGGTTTCTCTCAGTGCTGCGGGGGGCTCTATGGCCGCTCCCCCCAGCCCTTCCCCCCAGGCACAGTGAGACAGAGCAGTACCTGCGGCAGGGGGTCCGAGCTGGTCATGCGAGGGGGGGGGGCCTTCAATCCTGCCCCACGGAGCACAGCCCCTTCAGGGCGTCGGGCAGCTTGCCCATGAGCCTGATATTAAATAGCTGTCCCATGATTTTGTTTGTAATTTCCCCCTGTTGCAAGGGAACAAGGATCAATCAGAGACTCCGACACCCATGAGAACGAAGGGTATTAACGGCACCGGGAGCCAGCAACATTTCCTCCCCACATCTGAGGGACGGATTCCCCCGCCCAACCCCCGAGACGAAATCTTGTCTCTTCTCTAGTGACTTCCATCCCCTCTCCCACCATTGTGGAATGAACTCCTGCCCCCACTCCTCTCAGTCCCCCCGCGAGAACTGTTCTACCTCCCAACCCAGCGGGAATCCAGCTCCGCTCCCCGGAGTCCCCTCAGCCACCCTCGCCCCCTCCAGCCGAGGGCTGGGAGGCTTTGGGCAGTAGTGCCGGGGGGTGAGAGGAAGTGGACACCTTTCCCCAAGGGATCCCCATGTCCTTAACGTGATGCCATGGGCAGTGGCTCTGGTGAATGGGGCACTTATGCAGCCTCTGCTGACTGACTCCACCACATCAGCCAGGCTGCCCTGCTTTGAGCTGCTCAGGGGAGAAGCTGGCACTGACCAATGGCACCTGTCTGGGGTCACCCTCTCCTTGCTCCCTGGTCAGCGCATGGGGATGGGATGGGAGCGATTTTCAATGGCCTGGAGGTGAAAGGCCCTGGGGGTCTCTACCCAGGTGACCCCTCTTTGGTTACCTCGTCCTCTAGCAGCTGGCCGGCTTCCCCCACGATGGAATACATCAGCACCAGGCCAGCATGGCTGATGCGGTTGTGGGGGTGGTGGATGGCCAGCAGGCCCGCCTGGAGGAAACTCCTCTTCTGGTCTTCGGTGAATATTTCTCCGAAGACCTAAAACCAAAAGAACCAGAGCCCTTGCAATGGCCCAGAACCAGGCTCCAAATCCCTCTAGTGTCTCACAAGGTGGAGAAGAGTCCTGGGGCAGCCAACCTTTGGGGTCCCATGGACCAGGAACCCCCTTCAGTAGGAGGCTGCAGGCACTGAGGCCTCCAATAGCTCTTATGGAGCAGGATTCACCGCAGGTGCCATGAGATGCTGGGAATGTGTCTGCGCGCTCTGGAACCCAGCTCACACAGACAGCCCAGGACCCCTGCTGCTCCCAGCAGCGACAGCTCCTGCAGCTCACCCACTAGAGGTTCGGGGTCTTTTAGATCTGGATCATTCCCACGCCTCACCCCACGGACATTCCCAGGAGCCTCACATACTCTGTGGAAATAAGGAGCAGGCTCTTGCCCTGTGTCCATGACACACTCACTGCAGCGGGACACAGCTCCACACCTGAGCTGCTGCAATGCACCGGCGGAGAGTCCTTACCTCTCCCACCCTGGCCAGATTTCTATATCCCAGGCGCTTGGGGTCATGGAGCCCGTCCTGGCACCACAGGTCTGCTGCCTTCCTGGTCTTGAGCCCTGGGAGAGAAAGACACACCCATTGGGGAGGTTTGGCCTTCCGCTTTCAGTGCCTGTTTCCTTCTGGGTACACACTGGCCAGGCTCCTCCTGGCATCCGCGGCCCAATGGAATCGCAGGGTCCATGCCAGGCGGGTTAGTACCAGAAGGGGGATTTGTTTCAGCCCTCACAGTAATCATGTGACCCTTACGGTCATTGTGCTCTGGGAGTGGGTGCCTGTTCATGGGGGTGTCTAATACTGAGAACCCCCCACACCCACTGAAGTCAGGATCTGGCCCTGGCTACCTGACTGGTGACACCCTACAAGCTTTGTGTCCATCTCCTGTGGTGCCTGTTCCTGCCCCTGCCCTCATGACGGGCTCTTTCCCTCCATGTGTCTCAATAGCTCCGTTCCTGTCCCCTCACGAGCTGGCTGCCCCATATGGGGTGGGCTGATTTCCCTGGGCTGGGGGACAGAGCCGGGCTCTGAGATAAAGCAGCCAATTTCCCTGGCACTTTCACACTCATCTCCCTAATTCAGAGAGAGGGGGATAGAAGGAGTCATCATCTAAGCTGGGGTCGGTCTCAGAGGAGGGGGCTTCTTTCTGTAGGGTCCCATTGCCCAGCAGAGGGAGTCTCAAAGGAGGGGCCTTGTTTCTATTGGGGTTCCTCTTTCCCGCTACAGCGGGTCTAAGCAGAGAGGCCTTAGTTCTAGAGGCGTCCCAATGGCCAGCTGGAGCTAGTCTCCCAGAGGCTCGTTTCCATGGGGTCCCATTGCCCAGCTGGGTTTCTTACCCCTCTTCTGGAGCAGGAGCTTGTGCAGCCAATTGATCCCACCCTTGGCATGCCGACTGATGTCACTGGCTGGGTGGTATGCACAGAGACCCAGCTGCAGCACAAATTCACCTGCCTTGGAGAAGGTGGAGGAGGTCTGGTGGAAGGAGAAGGAGAGGGGAATCCATCACCATTCTCCCTTCAGCGCCCCAGCGCCCCTGGACCTGAGCTCTGCTCCCACCCCTCTGTAGGAGGCACTGGGGGAGAGGAGCGACAGCCCTCTTCCTTTCTGTCCCCAAGGGAGCTCGGAGCAAAGGGAGCAGGGCAAAGGCCCTCGCTGAGCACTCACTGCCTCGCTGCTCCAGAATAACAAGGGCCAGGCACGACCCTGCCAGCCAGCGGCCTATGGAACGCAGTCCCTTACGGACCGGGGGGGACCAATTAGCCAGGGGATGAGGAACTTGACTCTGCAGGACGCTGGGGTCAGAGGTCACTTACGTCAAATCCAGGCAGGGAGGTAGCAAACTGGAGCAGGGCCGCGCTGGTCTGGACAGCCCTGGCTCTCTCCTGGGTGTTTTTTGCCAGGAGAGAGCGATGGATGTGCTGCGGGAGAAGGAGGCAGGGGAGGGTCAGCGGGCAGGCGTACATGCTCTACAAACCAGCCTCTCCCCCTCCCCAAGGGGCTGAGACTTTGTGCTCAGGGTGGAGTAGCCGAGCCCCGGTCGCAGAGTTGAAAAGGGGGTTCAGTCTCTCAGGCCCCAGCCAGGCCTGGTGCTCACTGTTAGTGCTTAATGCAACCGTGGAGAGCTCTGGCTGACAGTCCCAGCTCCTTCCCCCTGCGCTGGCAGCTCTGGGAAAGTGTGGCCGGCTGGGTCCAAGCTGGGAGGACACAATGGAAACGTGGCTCTTCTAGTCTCTCCTTTGCTGCCCTCCCACAGGGCTCAGAGGCAATTCCACCCCAGACCGTCCATTCTACTCACCTCCAGGAGGTGCTGCAGCTTCTCCACGGTGGGGGTCTCTGTTAGGCAGCCCCTGAGGATGGTGTCCAGGCTCCGCAAATGGCGGTTGTGCAGAGCCTGCAAGAAGAGGGAGCACCCGTCAGTCATGGGACATGGGGCTACAGCAGTCAGGGGACAATGAGGAGGATTCTCCAGGAGCCCTGGCAAGACTCAAAAGGCGCATCCTGGCCTCTCCCATTCACATCACTCCAGGGACACTTAGCAAGAGTTCATGGCCGGATGCCTGCTGCCTCATTAATCCTTGCTCTGAGCAGTTCTCTGGGCAGGGCCTGGTACCCAGCAGAGTATGGATCAGCCAAACTGCAATGGGTGGGAGGTAGGATCCCCGGGAGAGTCCAGGCAGGAGATCAGAGAATGAGGAGAGGAAGGAAGGCTGGGATCAGCCACGGAGGGGTAACGCAATCCCCTCTGAACCCCTGATCCATGAACAGCACGTCAGGATCAAGGCACATGCCCTGGACCCCAGACCCAAACCAGCTCCAGGGCTCAGGACCTCCATGGGGTTGGACAGGGAAAGCCGCCCGCTTCCCAAAACCAGTGTCTCCCTGCGCAGACAGGGGTTGGAACTTGGACAGTGTCTGCGAGGACCTTGGCCTGTGTGGGACAAATGTCCCCACTTTGGGGTGCCAGATAACAGAGGAGATGTGTCCCCCCATTGGGGGTGAGGGATTCTCTTGTGCAAGACCCCCTGCCTGGGTGGGGACGGAACAAGGAGCAGGACAGACTGGGTGGCAGCGCAGCTGGGGGATTTTTGTACCTCAGCTCTGCCCTGCAGGTGCTGCTGGATCACCAAGATGATGTCTTGCTCCTCCTCCTCCTCGCACTCCTCCTCTTCCTCCTCCTCAGGCCACGACACCTGGGCACTGGGGGTATCTGCACCAGGGAGGGAAGGAGAAAGTTTAATCCCTTCTGCTGCTGGGGGGATGCAGTGGACAGAGAAGGCTCCATGTTTCCCCTTTCTCTGTAAGGAGCCCCATGGCGGCCAGGGCCCCACCCTGCCCCTCCCAGAGATGCCCTCAGCCCCATCAGCCTCAGGGCCCTGTGGCAGTCAGCCCCCCACCCCAACATGATCAGGGAGGCTGGAGCTCCCCAACTCCGCCCAGCATCCCCTGCCATGGGGCGTGTCTGTGCCACCCCCACTGGTGTTAGTGGGGTCACGTGGGTCAGTCCCGGCGCCTTGGCGAGCCGATGGGCACAGGGTGTTACTAGTCCCCCACCGCCCCAGTCCTCCTCCCTTTCCCCTGGGTCTCCCCTCACCTCCAAAGAAGGAGCCTTCAAAGACAGGGCTGCCAGACCGCACGGAGGAGCTTCTGGCCCCACAGGAGAATGCGGAGCTGCTGGTGTCTGCAGCGCCGCAGTCACTCAAATCCTGCTCTGGGCTGGCAGGAGGCTCCTCCATGGCCAGGGTGGTGCTGGCAGGAGGCTCCTCCGGGGCCAGGGTGGGGCTGGCAGGAGGCTCCTCTGTGGCCAGGGTGGGGCTGGCAGGAGGCTCCTCCGGGGCCAGGCTGGGGCTGGCGGGAGGCTCCTCTGGGGCCAGGCTGGGGCTGGCGGGAGGCTCCTCGGGGGCCAGGGTTGGGCTGGCGCAGGGCCCCTCAGCTGCCATGGTGGTTGGCGGCTCCTGCTGGGCCCTGGGGCGCAGCTCCTGGCTCCTTGGCTTCCTGCAAAGGAAGCCCCAGAGCTGCCGTCCCCGGCTCCTGCCCTCCCCTGGCTCTCTGCTCCACAGCTGAACCCGGGGCCACCTCCGTTTCGGCCCAGAAGGTGCCTCAGGGTCAGCTAGAGGAGCTACTGTGTTCCGCCTCCTCCAGCAGGCGAAGCAGCTCCTCCCTTTCCCCTGGCCACGAGCCTCTTCCCCGCCCGCGGGGACAGAGGGGCCGCTCTCTGCCTGGGCAGGCTGCCTGATGTCGTCTTCTGGCTGTGGAGCCACCTGCCCGGCCTTCCTCCTGAGCATCTGCCTGATTCGCTCCATCCTGGAACAGAGTGGGGAGCAGCCATGAGTCTGGCTTCAAAGCAGCCTCTCATTAACGAGCCTGCCTGCTCCCCTGCCCACCTCCCCTTTGCTGAGGCAATTTCTCCTCCCGACACATCCCACCCCAGGGCACAGGAACCCTCAACCTGGGGAACAAACCCTGACAAGGGACGGGCTGGGAGCCGTAGTGGTGGGATATTCCCACCACACTGGGGATGGTTCTGGAGAACTCCACTTACTTATTCTAGATCAGATGGAGCAGGATGGCAGATGCTCAGGGTTGCTCCTCTCTTCACCCTCTTCAATCTCCACACCCAGGTGGCCGGCAACGGGTGCCGCTCAATGCCCTGCCAGCAGGGCAAGGGGTAGACACCAGATATCGAAACTGGCTGTGAAAACAATACAATGCCACTAGCGGAACGCTCCTGGGACACTCCATAGCTGTACCCGGGGCCACCTCCATTTGGGCCCAGAAGGTGCCTCAGGGTCAGCTAGGGGAGCTGGGGTCTTCCTCCTCCTCCAGAAAGCCAGAGCTGGGAAGTGCCAGCAGGACTCGATTCCCAGTCTCCCTGGCTCCGAGTGGGACCTGTTGTAGTGATTGACGGATTTGCTCCTTGTCCCCCATCCAAAGCCAATAACACATCTCTGGGTTGGCAGTCATGAGTTAGACCCTCTCAGCACCCTTCTGTCTCCTGCAGCCCTCAGCTGTTCCTTGGATTGCGGTGGCTTGGACGGTAACAGGAGTGGATATTGTTACTGGCTCACTGGGTGGTTCTAGCCAATGAGGGTCTCAGTCTAGCCTCAGAGGCCCACACCCCCAGACACTACAGGTCAGGGTGGATTGATTTCATTCCAAATGTTTTGTAGTTGTATTTTTGAGTTCTTTTCCTAATGAGGGATTGATTCTCATGAAATTCTTAGTGGTGGCCGATGACAGAACACGGAGCAATGGTCTCAAGTTGCACTGTGGAAGGCTTAGCTTGGCTATTAGGAAACACTAGTTCACTAGGAGGGTGGTGAAGCCCTGGAATGGGTTCCCTAGGGAGGTGGTGGAATCTCCATCCTTACAAGTTTTTAAAAGGTCAGCTTGACAAAGCCCTGGCTGGGATGATGAAGTTGGGGTTGGTCCTGCCTGCAGCAGGGGGTTGGACTAGATACCGCCTCAGGTCTGTTCCAGCCCTAGTCTTCTATGATGCTAGGAATAGGGATCCATTCAAACATGTTGACTTGCTGGTTTTGCAGGATACAGAAAAACAAAAAGGTTGACTCAACCATTTGGTTTCATTTCAAACAAACTGAGGTAACGAAGTATCTCTAGTTCGTGCCCTGAACTGATTGTTCCTGCTCATAATGTCCTTCCAGATTTTAGAAGTAGTAGCTCACACCTCCTCCTCTCTAGCCTTTATTCATATTTTACAAGGGGAAAAGAAGCCTTCATCCTTTTCGAACTCCCAATCAGTTTCTTACATTTGAATGAAGTAGCTGCATCAACTGGAATGAAGAAAATATTCTTTCTGCACCCGCAGAAGAGGCTAGTGCTGCCAAAATCTGGCTGAGTGTTTCAATAACTTCTGGATGCCCAGGTGCTTAGGCAATGACTTCCAACAGTTCAGTGCTTTGACTTCCTCTGACACTTGGCAGCAAACATGGACTTCTTCATATATGTAGTTATTTAAATTACTTTAATAGGCTGGAGCAACTAGAGGCCTTAACATCACTTGTCATCATTTCAAATTTTATACTGGATAAGTTTAAAAAAAAAACTTTTTCAATATAAATTTAAAACACCCAGTTTAAATAAAAATAAAATCTCTTTTGGGGGGATTGGGGTTGGGCTGTGAAAAAGCCACTGATTGGTCTTGCCCTTGATTTTAAAAGAACTACTTCATCTGAGAGAATCAGAAACTGCTTGTATTCTAGTCAAGGAGAGGAGGCAGCAAAATTCATCCTAGCAGTAATCTGTTGGGCCTTATTTGCTCAGCCTCAAACAAACAAGTGTGCAAAACTCTAGCTAGTCTCTTTTATGTAGGCCCAGCTAAGAGGTGGTGGGAGGGGCAGGAATGCTGTCTCCATCCCGGATCCAGTAGCAATTGCACAGGATATTGCCACAAAACCTACATTTTACTGCCAAACTCTCTAAGCCATTCCTCTCCTGCGCTTCCTGGTTTCTAAGTTTCAAATCCACAAAACCTTCCCCTTGACAGTCACTGCCCAGGTGGTGCAGCAGGCAGAGGAACCTGAGCAGTAACATTGTGACACCAGAGGTAACTCAGCCACCTGTCGCTCCCTGACTCCACTAACCCGGAGCATAAACCCGAAGCCTGAGCCCTGCCTTGGGCATCGCTCCCACGGAAACCTGCAGGCTCATTTACTGACTTATGCAAATCACCTGTGGAGAGTTAGCACTGACTGGCTGAATTCACTCTCAAGTCACAATGCCCTTCAGCTTACAGCACGAATGGAAGGGGCACAGGGTGGAAATCAGGCTTTTCTGGTGACCCGTTTTCCAATTGAGAAGAAGGGACAAGAGGGAAGGAGGAAGAGGGAAGCAAAATGGCCACATTCCAAACGCCCCCAGCGAGTCACAGATTAATTCCAAGCCCAGAGGAAACCACTGTCGTCTGACTTTCTGTTTCACTTCGGCCATAGAATGTGCCTCAAAATAATTCCCATAGGAATTAGAACAGGTTTTTAGTAAAACACCCAAGCTTGATTTTAAAAGAGGCCAGTTGTGGAAAATCCAGCACAACCCTCAGTGAATTGCTCCAAACTCTGATGTTAAAAATGCTCCTCGCCTTATTTCCAGTGTGTATTGGTCTAGCTTCAACTTCCAGCCATTGTCTGCTCATAACCTTTAACTGGTAAAGGGAAGATGGAGGCTTGCTGCAGCAAGGCTCCTGGGCTCTGCGAGGTTCCCCCTGCCCCGCATCCCTGTCCTGCCTGGCTGTTGGCAAGGGAGCTCTGTGAGGTCACAGAGGCCTCACTCATAGAATCATAGACTATCAGGGTTGGAAGGGACCTCAGGAGGTATCTAGTCCAACCCCCTGCTCAAAGCAGGACCAATTCCCAACTAATTGTCTTTGCTCAATGGGCTGAGTTCCTGCCAAAAGCTTTTGTGAAGTCACTGCCACACCCACCTTTCCCTGGCAGGCCTGACCTCTGCCCCTGGCCAGCCCAGCTGGATGTTTGAGCTGCACCCTGGATCACCCCACTTGCTCATTATTGATTCTGGGGAGCAAGCAGGCCACCCAGTAAAACAGCAGAGTCTGTTCCGCACCCCACGCTGAGTTTTTCATAGAGGCATCGGTTGTGAAACAATTCAGTCTCCTGATGTGGCCTCTATTTCACGGGCTATGAAATTTCACACTCTTAGCACGCTATTGAGCCCAATTGCTTGTAATTCACTAAAAGGCACCTTCCCAACCAGTTATGATGGTAGGACACCAGGAAACAGAGACTCCACCTCTCCCCAGGGTAATTTCTTCCAGTGGCTAGTCTCCCTCACTGTCATAATTATATTGGAAATTGACAACCTCTGATAAGGGCCCAATTTATGACAATCTTTTAAATAATTTAAATAGAAGAGAAAAAATAACATTCAGTAGAACATGTTCACTGCCAAGCTTTTCAGACAGTCGCACCACTGATGTGATACCTAAGGCCCCGGAAGCAAAGCTAGCTGAAATGCTAACCCAGCTTTGGGCAGCAGTAGCTTCCTTGAAAGGTGCAGAAAATATTGTCTTCCTTTCAGTTTATTCAAATCGTTCAGTTCAATCAACTAGTTTGTTGAAATTCAAGAAAGCCATTGGGAATTCACAAAACAGGCAAACTTGTTTTCCTCCCTCAATCTAGGGATAAAAACTAGGGGATAGATCTACTGGTTCATCAATCTAGAAACTCGTGGAGACAAGAATGTATCATTTCACTTCACTAACCACACATCAAATTGCCTTTGTTTAAGAAATTTGTTAGTTTGAAATGCAAAACATTTTGATACAACTTCTTTCTTATGCTTCTCTTTCTAGCTCTGGCATGCCCTTGCTGTGTGACCAGAGAGGTCACTTCTTTTCTCTTTCCCTCGGTATCATGGGGGATGGAGAAAATTCTCTCAGCCCTAGCAGGAGAGAGATTTGAGCAAGTCAGGCGCGTTAGGGTCCTCGTGCTCTAAAGGACAATGGGCGATTGTTGTTTGGGGCAAGAATCCCAACAGATTTGTTACTTGTCCCCCAACCAAAGCCAATAACACATCTTTGTATTTTCAGTCATGAGTTAGACATTCTGTCTCCCTCAGCCCTCAGCTGTTCCTTGGATTAGGGAGGCTTGGATGGTAAGAGAACTGGAATTATTTTACTGGCTTCTTGGGTGTTACTAGCCCATGAGGGTCTCAGTCTGGCCCCCAAGGCCCACACTCCCAGACACTAAAGATCAGGAGGGGTTGATTTCACTCAAAGTGTTTTGTATTTGCGTTTTTGAATTATTTTCCTAATGAAAGATTGATTCTCACGAAATCTTAGAGCTGGCAGATGACAGAACAAGGAGCAATGCTCTCAAGTTGCAGGGTGGAAAGCTCAGATATTAGCACAAACTTTTTCCCTAGGAGGGTGGTGATGCCTTTGAATCTGCTAGGATAGAGTCCCCTATCTTGTATTTAGAGCCTGTATTTTTTCTTACCTTCTACACAGATGACAATATCTTTGAAATAAATCCACACAGAAATGAGAAACAGACGCACAGACTCTCTCCTACAGCAACTCTTGGTCCTCAGTGAGAGACCACGAGATGGAGGCTTGCTGCAGCAAGGCTACAGGGCTCTCCGAGGTTCCCCCTGCCCCGCATCCCTGTCCTGCCTGGCTGTTGGCAAGGGAGCTCTGTGAGGTCACAGACGCCTCATCATCTTTGCCCAATAGGCTGAGT
Source organism: Mauremys mutica (assembly GCF_020497125.1). Classification (NCBI taxonomy): domain Eukaryota; kingdom Metazoa; phylum Chordata; order Testudines; family Geoemydidae; genus Mauremys; species Mauremys mutica. The sequence goes on along the minus strand of NC_059083.1, from coordinate 10,559,663 downwards.
TCCTGCCAAAGGCCTTTGTGAAGTCACTGCCGCACCCACCTTTCCCTGGCAGGCCTGATGTCTGCCCCTGGCCAGCCCAGCTGGATGTTTGAGCTGCAGCCTGGATCACCCCACTTGCTCATTATTGATTCTGGGGACCAGCCAGGCCACCCAGCAAAACAGCAGAGTCTGTTCCGCACCCCACACTGAGCTTTTCATAGAGGTTATGAAACAATTCAGTCTCCTAATGTGGCCTCTATTTCACCGGCTATGAAATTTCATGCACTTTGCACCATATGAAGCCCAATTGCTTGTAAGTCACTAAAAGGCACCTTCCAGAATGACAGGCAGTTTTGACGACAAGACACCAGGAAACAGAGACTCCACCTCTCCCCTGGGTAATTTGTTCCAGTGGCTAGTCTCCTTCACTGTCAAAACTGTGTGCCTAAGTCTCCTTTGAATTTCTCTGGCTTCAGCTGGCAGCTGTTGGTTCTTGTTGTGCCTTTTTTGGCTAGATCGAATTAGCCCTGCCCTGTGAAATCCGATCTCCCCGTCCTGCTGGACCCCTCAGCCAGGAGAACCCAGTAGGGGCCTCCTAGCTGTTTCTCTGCCCGGCTGGGGACAGGACTTCCTCTCCGTGGGGATATCAGACGCACCTGCAGAGGCAATGCAGAAGTGAGTGCGCTGCATCAGCCCGGCGTTGGGCTCAGGGCTTTGCTCTTGGCAGTTCTGCTCCACTCACGTCTCTGGGTGCCCGGACTCAGAGCTTCTGGCCCACTGTGGCTGCAGCCAGTGCTGGGGCACCAGGCTCAGGACTTTCATGCCCCTCCCCACTCCTGCTGGCGCTCTAGGTGCCTGGGCTCGGGGCTTCTGCCTGGCCTCTGCAGTGAGTGCTCAGGGCTTCCCTTGCAGTTCTTTCTGGGGCTCAAGGGTCCATTTCTCTGGATGCCCCGAAAATGGTAGGAGCCAAGGTGCTCCCAAGTAGTCGGTAGGAGCTGAGGTGCTGCCAACAGCAGGGCCCCACCTGCACATGTGGGAACCTCCTCTAGCTTCAGAAAGGTTGCTGGCTGCTGCCCTTGGAGCCCAGGTCTGAAGGCAGCACAGAAGTGAGGGTGGCAATGCTGTGACCCCACCACAACAACCTCTGAACTCCCCCATTCTCCCAGGTTGATGGGACCCCCATGGTTACAATACCATGAAATGTCAGGTGGAAACATCGAAATGGTGACGTTGGTCAATTTCAAGGCCAGAGGTTTGTAAACTAGTCAAAGTGAGCCCTGAATTTGGTAGGGACCTGGCTATTATGAAGGCCTGAGCAGGTTTGCACTCCCAGTTCTCCTGAAAGGCCATGGAGAATTCCTGCTGCCTGAGAAACTTTCCAGAATAAGTTACCAGGACTGGGAGAGAAATGAAGGAAACCAACCAAAGCCTGAGCTAGGATGGAGAGCATTTACCCAAGCCGTGTTTGAACCCCTCCAACCCCACCTGCCTGCCTGCGGTGAAACGGACCGAGGGGCACTGATTTCTAGTTGTGAACTTGCTACCGACCGTGGGCTTCAGCACAAGCCGTACAGCCCATACTCTGAACTCTTGGATAAACAGCAAAGCTGGCTTTTCCGAAACCTTTCCACCCCAGTGCCCTGCATCCACTTGGGATTGTGCCCAGCAGAGGCTGGTGGAGGGGAGGGGAAGGGAGAGGAGGCCATGCAAATGTTGTGGCATCTGCACAACCCCCCAGACACACACAGCAATGAAGGGCATAATATCCAGGACAGTAACTGATTTGGCCATAACCTACCAAATCCTCAGTGTTGAAAGTCCAATTTCTCTAGAGAACAATGGGAGGGAGGGGTTAGAGAGCTGCAGTAACCACGTGGACTTCCGGTCTCTGGCCAGGCACATCCCCCTCTGCAGAGTTTTCACTGCTATTGTCTCCAAACTGGTCCTCCTGATCTGATGTGAGGTCACATCCTGGCCTTTAGGGCCATTGGCAGGATCTTCCCTGTTCCCAGCTGCAGCATCACCCTCATTATCCTGCCTGATAAGGATCCCACCAGGGCTCAGCTAAATGGCATGTGGCATGACAGGCTCTTTGCTGGGGGCCTTGGCAGCACTCAATCGAGATCTGAATCGGACGGGCACGGGCAGGTGCATTTCCTGACTTTTTACTGGAGTCCTGGACCCTCTCATGCTGCTGCTGCAAATGTTCCTTCTCGCTCAGCGCTCAGCAGCAGAATGCTCCTTGCCCTTTGGCTGTGCAACATCCAGACGTCTAGTCCTGCTGCTCTGAAAGAAACCGTCTTCACAGCTCTAATCCTGGCAGATATTGATTAAAATCTTGCCGTGCTCCTCTAAGTGTATTTGTGATTGGACGTGCTTCTTGCTAGGGGGGATTTTCAGATACATGAACTGCATAAAACAGAGGGAAAGACAAAAGGAAGCATCAACATGTCTAAGAACTTGAACAATATTTGAAGACCATATATTGGTGTCTAACTACCTCCTGCTGCCAGGAAATGCAACTGGTATTTTAACGACACACTCACTCCGCTTGTGCCTGACCTGTGATTCAGAGCTCTGAGGAATTCTGTCCCCTGGTGTTGGCAGAACAAATAAACCCCACCTCCCATTACACAATCCATTTGAGTTCAAGAGAGCGAGATCTCTATCTTGCAACAAGCTTTAACATTACGGGGCAAAGACTAAGATGAGAGGTCAATTTTTCTTGCAGTTCTAATACCCGAGGAAAACTCCGAAATCCATTCTGTCAACCAAGAGAAAAGATGGTTTTTCTGTTCTCAAAGTGCTGATGCTTTTGACCCCAAAATGTTGTCTTCGTTTTCTCTCACAAAATAACTTGCAGTGAAATGGGACCAACTGCCTAAACTATCCTGAACGCTGCATGTCAGAGTTTGGGAATATCAGGACAGATCATCATCTGGCGTCAGTTGTCACGGATCCATCAGCATCAGCAGAGCTATGGTGATTTATACCAACCGAGTGTCTGGTCCATTGTGCTGTAACGAGTTAAAAGATTTCATACGCTGTGCATATGAAGATGAAAATGTAGGGTGGAAGGGGCCAAGGGCCGCTTGGCAATTTCAGCCTGGGCCAACTCGAAGAGAGTACGGCCTTTGGCTGAAGTAGGAAAAGAATAAACTGACCCACATGAGTTTATGAGGGAGGGGACACACTGAATACAGCAACACAGTATTATAAGGATTACTATGGCCCCAACAATACCCACCAAGAGTTTTTTAACCCACCCAAATTCAGGCAGCCAATTTCATAAGGCTCCCCACCAATTATAAGGTGGCTGGCCAGAGGAGTAGTTCTTAGCCATTTCCCTTAGATGTTTGGTACGTTGAAAAGTGTTAGGGTAGGTGTCATTTACAAAAACAGCATTTTTCATTTATGAGGGCGCAAGTTTTTCCTTGGGCTGCTAACATTATGTCTAAAGCCATTCGGTTTTGCAAAGTTAACTGGCGCAGCTGGGACATTTTCCCGGACTGATTTTCAAATAGAGTCGCAGTTTTATTGGTTAAAGATTCTAGTAGTCCCTGTAGACGGATGACACCACCCCTTAAGCTAATGAGACCAGCCCACCGCTGCCACGACAAACCATTACGGATATTAATATTTCTGAAAGTTTCACGGATGTTACGAACGTGGGGAAAATGAGGGGGAGTGAGGGAGATGCGAGAAGGCGGTGTGAGCCACGCTAAATAACATGACCCTGCCCAATCAGGGAAGAGAGAGTAATAAGCTTTGGGCCCGCACACCCAGTATGTTTCATACAGTGCGTTTCGGGTATTTCATTTCTTAAAGTAGGAGGTAACCCACCACCCGTTGGACCACTGTTCCCCTGGTAACGCAGAGGGGTTGTTGTGCGAACCGCAGAGGCACAATTTGGTAGTGGTGTTTTCAAAGTGCAGTGTAGTACTGCTTGAGCAGTTGTAGAAGACAATCGTATATTTCTTAACAATTAGTTGGACACCCTCGTGATCTGAACAGGGCTTCTTAAAATCTGTCTCTGAAGGCTTGCTCACCCATGAAAAAGTTGTATTGGGGTGAGGGATCCACATATGGGATAAGTGGGATGCGCAAGGCTTGAAGCCAAGATTTTTACTAAAGGCGGTGCCATTAAAATACATGTTGCATTTACTTGTTCCCACAAAAGTTGACCCTTTTTCTTTAACAAAACACAGTGATCCTGTCTGATTGGTTACCCTGAGATATTTGTTAATTGGCACTCCTGTTTTGTCCCATGTAAGATTGTGTTGGACTGGATCTTTTACTCTAGCCGGTGGCATTCAAGTTATATTAGCAGTGGTCAGGGGAATGGGTGCGAAGGGGAGTCCCTGTTCTGCATTTACTGGAAATTGAGTACATACCCAGCAATTACTTCTATTTTCTAAAATACGAGTTTTAACCTCGTGGGAATATTTAATAAAAGCATTATCTTCATAAGCAGAAAATAAACTAAAAAGGCATAATAAAAACATACAGTTGTCAGAATAAAAGGTCCTCTCATTTTTTTCGAGTCAATTTAAGTCTGATGTCTGAAAGAGGTAAGCTGGTCCACTGGTCAGAGGCAGTGTCCTCAGTGGCAAGAGCTGCTGGTCCATCACTGTGGTTCACTACGGCTGGCTTGACGTGGCAGTGGTGGATCCAGGATTTGCGTCCTTCCAGGAACACTGCAGTCTGGGTTGTTAAAAGAACCTGGTGGGGTCCAGTAAACCTTGGCTGGAGGGTGTTGCCACGAACGAACTTTTTGGCCCAGACGAAGTCCCGTGGTTGGAATGGGTGGACCTGTTCTTCCAGCGGCACGGTCTGGGAAAACTGCGAGGCTTTCCAAAGGGTACGGAGGCGAGCCTGTAGGGAGAGAAACTGGCACGTAGTCATATGATCCCCTCCCAATAGTGAAACATCAGCACGTGGTAGCGCCCCACCTTTGAAAGGGGGGTGTCCACAAAAGGTTGGTCGTGCACCTGTAAAGGCATTTCTTTACTTACACCTATATTACTCACAAAAGGTTTGGCGGAGGCAGCCTCTGGGCTATCCTCAGGGGAGGGATATGCATCCTGCTGCATCTGCTTGATCTTTTGCCTAGTAATTACTCCTCCCGAGGTGTGCCCTTCCATTTCCTCCTTATCCCTCTGCAGAGATTCCGATCTGGAGTCCTGCAGATTCCCCTCTGCGCTCTGGAGAGAGTCCCCCTGCGGAGGAATAGGGGCAGGTGCAGTGGGGACCAACTGACGAGTCAAAACACGCCGTGGTTTATACTCTTCATCGAAATAACATGGAGGGGATTCACTCTCGGGAGAATACCTGACTGCCATAATTTTTAAAGATTTCCACAGCTCTGCTGCTGTGTCCCAACAAAACCAGTAACATAACTGTCCCGGATGGTCTTTTTCGATCTGGCTCCTTACTCCTCTTAAGGCGGCCTGTTCGAAAGAGCCATACGAAGGCCACCTCATCTCCGGGTCGACCAATACCGCGGTATACCCAGTCCAATGTCTTACACACAGTGTGTACAACTTCCTCCTAGACATTCCTGTCTGTACTGGGAGTTTCCCTTCGTTCCATAACTTATTTACAATCCCCAGCGGACTCTCAAGAGGCACGCTAGTCCCTTGACCATGGTGTCTGACAGGAGCCCTCCAACTGGCGTTTATCCTGCTGTCCAGTACACGACCCCTCAATATTGAATTGGCTGGGAGAAATCTCCCGTGGCGCCTGCCAATTCGTATATGAGTGGTCTGACCACTGGACAGAGGCACCGCACCAGAAGGAATCCCGGACGAGCCCCCAAATTGTTAGGTAAAAAGCAAGTCCTTACTCACCTCTCCAGCACCCGAGTTCGTGCGGAGTTGGTATGGGGCTCACAATCTGTCAGAGACCAGACACCACTTCGTTGATCAACGGGCTCACACTATCCTTAGCTTAAAAGGCTTCGGAGTAAGTGTGGCAAGTTTATTAGGGTTGAGCATCAATATTTATACACAGAAGTAAACAAAGTGATTAACAGATCATAATGGTTATGCATAATCAATTAAGATTCTACAGGATAAAACAGGTTAAAATGTAAATTTGAAAAGACAAAAGGGGAGATGGCTACTTAAGGGGAGGGGGGTGTCATGAGTAGTTCGCAGGTCAGAGCTTTGAGTAAAAAGTTTCAGACAGAGACATCAAGTCTGGGTTAAGTTTAAGCTCATCAAAAGTTCAGACTCAACATCTATACTGGCAGTTTCAGTGCTAACACTTTTGTCACTCAGGGGTATGAACACCCCCCCCCCCCCCGCCCGCCCGCCCAACTGACAAAAGTTTTAGCGCTGAAAAGCGCCAGTATTGACAGCGCTTTATCGTTCAGGGTGGTTTTGTTTGATCGCCGGGAGAGCTCGCTCCTGGTGATAAAGTACAGCTACACGGCACTGCGGCTGCGGTGCCGTAAGGTGCACTGTGTAGCCATAACCTAAAAGAAGGTGGGTCTTCAGGACGCCTGAGTTCTTTACCCAGATGTGGGGGAGTGAAGTCTAGTGGTCAAAGCACCCATTTTAAACCCAGCCCTGGGAGAAAGTTGTCTAATGGTTAAAATAGAGGAGTGAGTCAGGATGACTAGGTTCTGTTCCTAGTGCTGCTACTGAGTATGTGAACATGGCAGGGTGTTGGTTTGTGCCTCTGCCTTAATTTTGTCCTCTGTGAAATGGGTGTAAACATGCTCACCCAAAGCACCTTGCGATCCTTGGATAATTGGTTAAGTATAAAAGCAAAGAATTGCTAATCCATTCATAAAAAGAACAGGAGTACTTGTGGCACCTCCCCCAGCCCACTCTTCCTGTGAGGAACCTGCTAAGTAAGAAACTCCCTCCCCACTGCACATCCCCGGCCCCGGGCCAGCGAGGAGGAAGGACCCTGACCCAGGGTGTGACCGGTTCTTGGGAAAACAGCAGCAGGGAAGCCAGGCACAGCCGGAGAAATCCCCAGGGAGCTGCGGACCGAGCAGGCTGCGGGGGCGGGGAGCAGGGGAGGTGGGTCGGTTCCAGCCCAAGAGGAGGCGGCTCCAGTCTTGACTATAACCCGCTCCCGGCTCCGCATTGATTCATTGTTTCCAGCAGCCGTTTGTGGTTGTGAACAGAAGCGCTGCAAGCCCGGGCCAGGTGAGAGGGGACGGGACCGGACCAGACCGGCCCAGACCTCTGAGCTTCTCTGCGCTCCAGGCGCTCAGTTCTCCGGGCGGGGCGGGAATGTATTTGTTTGGGGAAATTAGGGGGCCAGGCTGGGACAGGTGGATATTTTGTGGGGGCTGTAACCAGGCTGGGTGGGGTTGTTTTCAGGAGGCGAATGTGGGGGGCAGGTTTGATCTTTTGGGGTGATGGGTGGCACAGCGAGCTATGTAGAAACGGAGCATGCACAGTGTGGCTTGTGTTGATTTCCCACGCCAAGCCAATAGGTCAGGGGCTCTCAAACTGTGGGTTGGGACCAGGGGCGGCTCTAGGAAGTGCCCCAAGCAGGGAGGCGCGCTGCGGGGGGGCGGTCTGGTGTCCCCGGTCCCGGCTCCAGTGGACCTCCTGCAGACGTGCCTGCGGGAGGTCCACCGGAGCCGCCTGCCGCCCTCCAGCGGGACGCCCCCCCAAGCGCGCGCTTGATGGGCTGGGGTCTGGAGCTGGCCCTGGTCGGTACCCCTCAAGGGGTTGTGAGGTTATTACATGGGGGGGGGTCATGAGCTGTCAGCCCCCACCGCAAAGCCTGCTTTGCCTCCAGCATTTAGAATGGGGTTAAATAGATAAAAGTGTTTTGAATTGATCAGGGGGCTCATGCTCTGAGGTTTGCTGTGTGAAGGGGAGTCACCAGTACAAAAGTGTAAGAGCCACTGCAGTAGGTGGTGCCTTGGTTCTTTGCTAGCCCTGCCCTGTCGCTGTGGCCTGGCAGGAGTGAAGGCGAGACCCCTCCCCCAGTCCCTGCTGAGCTGGGTGGGAAATGACAGGGCTCCTCAGTTCTGATCTCTACAGTTCTCATCCCCTCTTGTGTTTAAAGAACAGGAGAACTTGTGGCACCTTAGAGACTAACACATTTATTTGAGATAAGCTTTCATGGGCTACAGCCCACTTCATCGGATGCATGGAGTGGAAAATACAGTAGGAAGAGATATATACAGAGAACATGAAACAGTGGGTGTTACCATACACACTGTAAGGAGAATAGGAGTACTTGTGGCACCTTAGAGACTAACAAATTTAGTCACCCACTCCTGTGATGGACCCACAGGGATTCAGGCCCAGCTGCTCTGGTGAAGGTTACAAACCAGTTTACTCTGTAGCTCCCTCTTCATTCCCCTGCATCATGGGAAGAAAGTGGTGCACAGACCCTGGAGTGGGAATTATGGACTTTTGTGAACCCTGCAACCAAGGGGAGATGCTGAGAAGAGGACTGTGGCCCAGGAAGGGCGAAGGGCTTGTGTTAATTTGTTTGGATTCTCACTCCTCCCAGAAGAGGGAGGACACTTGTTGCCATGGTGACTGTGGGGAGCTACACTGAATTTATTACCCAACTGCTGAGGGGAAACTGAGGCATGGCCAGAGTTCAACTGAGGAACAGGCTCACCGGATGCCAGGCCAGGTAAGGGCCTCTTCCAGAACCCATTCACTGAGAACTGGTGGCTGTGTGGATTATTTTGATGCACAGTTTTATGGTGCTTTGCAAGGTGATGGCATCAAATTGTGATTTCATATGTGGTTGTTCAGGTTATTGTACCCACCGTCCCCGTGGGATCTGTGTGCTGGCTAAGTGGTGTGACTAGCACCTGTCTGAGCTGCCCATCCTCCGCAGTATCTGAGCATCCTCCTTGGGAATCAGTGTTTTCCTTTTTCTGTGTTTCCCTCCCCAGAAGAACTGTCTGTCTCACTTTACTGTTCTGTATTGACACTCTTCACTGTGGTGTCTGTGCACCTCCCATGTAAAATCAATAGTTAGACCCTTAGTGGGCTTCATGGAGTCTCCTGCACTCTTCCCTTTTGAGGTAAAACTCTACGTGGGGTATGTTTTGGCTTTTTTTGAACTGGTTGGCTGGCTTGTTTCAGAGTTTTTTTGTTCTGTTATTGGGGGGGTGTCAGTGTTGAGTGTCGTCATTGTTATGGGGCTTCCCCTCTGTTTGTTGGGGAATCTGTGGCTCGGCACTACTGCACCTGGACCTTCCTCAGTCTCTGCTAGTGAATTGACACCTTTAGTTTCTTTGGCTTTAGTTGAAATGTAGCAGCCTGGTACAGGGAGACTCCGTGCTCCTTGTGCTGAGTTTGCTGATGAACGTAAGAATGGCCAAACTGGGTCAGACCAATGGTCCGCACAGCCCTGTATCCTGTCTTCAGACTGTGGCTGTTGCTAGATGCTTCAGAGGGAATGAACAGAACAGGGCAATTATTGAATGACCTGTCCAGTCCCAGCATCCGGCAGTCAGAGGCTTAGGGACACTCAGCATGGGGCTGTGCCCCTGACCATCTTGGCTGATAGCCATTGATAGATACATTCATGGAGGATGCGTCCAATTCTTTTTTGAACCCAGTTATAGTCTTGGCCTTCACAATATCCCCAGGCAATGAGTTCCACAGGTTGACTATGCGTTGTGTGAAGTAGTTCCTTAGATTTGTTTTTAACCTGCTGCCTGTAACGTCATTGCGTGACCTCTGGTTCTAGTATTATGCAAAGGGGTAAATAATAGGTTTTCTCTAACATTCAGGATTTTATAGACCCCTATCCTATCCCCCCTAAGTTGTCTCTTCTTTTTGTTTTTGTTTTTTTTCCCAAGCTGAACAATCCCAGTCTTTTTAATCTCTCCTCATATGGAAGCTGTTCCACAGCCCAGTCATTTTTGTCACCCTTCTCTGTACCATTTCCAGTTCTAAAATATCACTTTTCAGATGGGGCTGCCAGAGTTGCATGCAGTGTGGAAGGTGTGGGGGAGCCCTGGATTTATCTAGTGGCATTGTGATAAGAAGACAGAAAATCTCTCTCCCTTTCCTAACAGGCTGTGAGCTGGTTTGACGGCCGCTGCGCATTGTAGTTCTTTGAAAACATCCGCTCAGTGACGCCAAGATCTTTCCTGAGCGGTAACAGCCCATTTACCCCCCATCATTAGCTCTGTGTAGCTGGGATCATTTTCCAACCTTCCTCCTTTTCCCCAGCCTGCACAGAGAGCGGACGGGGGGCGGGAAGGCAGGTTCTGCACCCCGCAGTGCGGGCCCCGGCTTGTCCCCGGGTCAGGGAGCGACGGCGGGACCGTCCGTCCTGGGGTGGGCGCCGATTGGCTCCGCTTTGACTTGGAGCCAATCAGAAAGGGGGTGGGAGGGTCCTGCCTCGCTTTGGGACGGGTCACTTTTTTGGGCGCTGCGCAGGGCTCCGGGCCTGCCCGCTCGGGTCTCAGGTGAGCGCCGGGCCGGGCAGCGCGTGTCTCCGAGCTGGGTCAGGGATGCACTGAATCAGCTCCAGGGACGCGGTTACCCCCAGGCACCCCCCCTCCCCCCCTCCCCCTGCTGAGCCTTGGGCTCCGGCTGCCGCCTATTCCCGGGAGCCGCGTTGGGGGGATGCGGTGGAGCCGGCCGGAGAGAGCAGGGCTGGGGCTGCAGGAGCTGGTTTCCCTGGGGTTTGGGGGAGCAGGGCCCAGCTGGAGGCTGAAGGGGGGCAGTGGCCGCATCCTGGCGGCGGTGCGAGGGGCGGGGAGGCAGAGAAAAGCGGAATCCGGCTCCGCGCAGAGCGGCGGAACTTCGGAGCAAGAGCGGCCCTTGGTGCGGGAGCGGAGCGGCCTGAGGAGGGACACGGGCCCGGACACCAGCGCACAACGTGGGGTGGGGGGGACTGTGTCCCTTAGAGCCCTTCCAAGGTGCTGTGTCTGTGCCCCTCCCAAAGCTGCATCTCAAACTCACCCCCCCTCCAACTTCCCAGAGTTGCCAGTGCAGGGGGAGGGACCATGCACAGCCCCGCATTGTGTGCCCGTCACTCCAGACACACGGCGTGTGCACATCCCTGCCTGCACCCCACACCCAGCGTCCGTGGGCCCCTCTCCTGCCCAACTCCCAACTGAGGGCTGAGAGGAAATGCGGAAAACTTCAGTGAGGGGCCTGATGACACAGGAGGGGGTTGGTTACTGCACTATTCTGGGCTTTTGTTACTCTGGGCTTTTGTTCTGATGAATGGGGGATGGGACACCACAAACAAACCCACTGACCCTTATGCTGTCCTGACTCTGACATTTCACATTCTAGATCACCTGGGAGAGAAGCCAAAGCCAGGGACACTGCACTGACTGGAACTGACTCTGCCACGACGGCGTAGAGCCATTTCTTGCAGCTGGCTCCAAGCTGATCAGAGTCCAGCACCCACCGCTGCCTCCCTGAGAGGAGAAATGCGGAAGGGAGCAGAAGCAGATCCTCCTGGACAGCTTCTTAACAGCTCCATAGACTTGAAGGGTTCTGGAGAACGAGGTAACTGGAGCTTCCCTGCCTAGGAACAGGCTGAACAGAGGAGATGCCTTTCGGGGGCGGGTGTAGCTGTCTTTCCTCCTCCCCACCCTTACCCCCGCCTCCTGCAGCAGAGGCTGTATTGCTCCAATGGACTCGGCTCGTGCAGCACATGCTCTCTTGTGTGGCAGTTGCACGTATGGTTTTTAGGACTGTACGTGTTCTACCCCCTTGAAAATGTTTGGCTCACGTCTCTCTGGGTCGCTCCTGTCACTGCTCTTTCCTTCTGTTTGTTTGTCCTTCCAGTGTGTGAGCTGAGGTGTTTGCACTCATAACCCATGCAGAGCCCTGCCTCCGAGCATGGCCAGGAGCAGGTGTAGCTGCCTGTGGCCACAGCACATTCATTTGTGTTTTGCCAGTGAATGTATCATGCCCTCAGATGTGTCTCTGGGCGCTAGGGAAGAGGGTTTGCTAAGATTGAACTCCAGCAGGGGTTCCCTGATTTACTCTCCCTGGGATGGAGGAGGCTCTTCCAAAGTTCCCACCAACCTTTGGTGGTTAATTATGACAACTCTGGATATTCATGTTAACCATATAAATGCTCAATCCCTTTTTTAACTTTCCTAAATTCTTTTTATCAATTTCCTGTGGCAGTGAGTTCCACAGTCTAATCATACATAGGCTGGAAATAATAGTTCCTTTTCCACCTTTTTAATCTCATTGAATATCCCCTTGTTCTTATGTTCTGAGACAGGGAGAACAATGGGAAAGTGATAACTACCCCTTTAAGGGACAGGCAGGAGGCCACATCTGGCACAGGTGTAATCAAGGAGGCCCTGCCCCACCATAGGCCTGGGCTATCTGAAGAGGAAGAGGGAGCTGAAGGAGATAGGGGAGTTAGAAGCCAAGTAGGCTGCAGCAAGTGGTGGTAGTTTCTCGCAGGCTGTAGGAGACCAACCTAATCAGCCTGAGACTTGGTTTGATGGATGTTAACTTTGGAATCCCTGACCCAGGGTCCTGAGGTGAGGACCATATGAACTGTTTGTTGAAATTGCTCCTGTCCTGAAGCCTTATTAAAAGGGGACAAGCTGTTTTGTTAATTAGTGTTGGCGGCTCCTGGCCTTGGGCTGTAAGAGCAAACGTACTGCTGCCAATCAAGGGAAATTAAGGAGGGGTGCACCCACAGTGCCACACCAGACCACAAGGGGGCGTGCAGGGATGGCCCACACAGGGCTGGTGCAAGGATATTTTGTGCCCTAGGCAAAACTTCCACCTTGTGCCCCTGCCTCCTCCCCCGCGGTTCATTGAGAGGCAAATCCCAATAACCCCAGGGGCCAGCCATGCCCAGGGGCTGCTCCCCAGACCAGGTTCCCCCCTCCCCACCTCTGAACTCCCCTGGAGGGTGCACAGCCCCCCCGTGAGCCCACCCCACCCTGGCGGCCCCCGCCCCGAGTCCATTCACTGGGTTTACCAGGCGTGGGGGGCTGCTGCAGCAGCTCGGCAGGGAGGAGCCGCCTTCCGGAGGCACCAGAGCGTCAGCAGCGAGCCCCAGCCATGGAGGAGCCGGCGCGGTGCCGGGGGGCAGCAGGCCTGCAGAAGTGGCGGTGCGGCTAGCCGACGCTCTGGCTCTCCGGTGCCTCCGGAAGGCGGCTCCTCACTGCCAAGCCAGGGCACCGCTTTTTTAGGGTTACCATATTTCAGCAGTCAAAAAAGAAGACCGTGTGTGTGGGGGGGGTGGGGGGGTAGAGCCCCACCTGAGTCCAGCCCCCATCCTCTCCCTCCTCCTTCCTGCCTCCCTCAGAACCCCCAACCCCGCTCCCCGTCTGCTCCTTGTCCCTGACTGCCCCCTCCTGAGACCCCCCCACCCTAACTGCCCCCCTAGGACCCCACCTCCTACCTGTCCCCTGGCTGCCCCGACCCTTATCCACACCCTCACCCCTAGACAGACACACACACACCCCCCCGGGACTCCCACGCCCCAGCCAGCCGCTCTCCGCCCCCTGACCGGACCCCTAGAACTCCTGACCCATCCAACCTTTTCCTGCTCCGGTCCCTCTCCCCACCCCAGCCCCCTGAGGGCCCCCCCAGAACTCCTAACTCACCCCCTGACAGCCCCTCCCCCGGAACTCCCCTTACCAGGCCCAGGCCAGTCAGACGCTGGCTCCACATGGAGCGAAGTGCTGGCGACAAGATGCTGAGGCGGGGGGAGCATTGGAGGGACTCTGCCTGCTGGAGGCCAATGGGAGCAGCTAAATCAGGCCCAGGCACCCAATCAGCCGTGCCGCACTCTGTGTGAGGGGAAGGAAGGGGAGGAAAAATCCCGGACACCCCCAAATCTTGGCGCCCTAGGCGACCGCCTAGTTTGCCTAGTGGTTGCACCCAGGGCCGGCTCCAGACCCCAGCACGCCAAGCGAGCGCTTGGGACGGCATTTTACCGGGAGGGCGGCAAGCGGACCTTCCGCAGGCACGTCTGCAAGAGGTCCCCCGGAGCCGCGGGACCGGCGACCGGCAGCGCGCCCCCTGCGGCATGCCGCCGTGCTTGGGGCGGCCAAATTCCTAGAGCCACCCCTGGTTGCACCGGCCCTGGACCCACACCTTTATCAACAAAAGCTCCGAGCTGCCTTCTGTCCCATCTGTTATTGCACAGACAGTTTATCCCAGGGGTCTCAAACATGCGGCCCGCGGAGCTCTTCCCTGCGGCCCGCGGAGCTCCCCAGGGGAGCTCGGCAGGGGCCCCCAAGAGAAAAGCGGAGGCTCCCGCCTCCGCCCCTCTCCTGGAGCCTCGGCGCATAGAGCGCCGAGTCTCCGTCCGAGCGCCTGAGCCCCGCCCCGATCCGAGCCGCGTGGGGAGGGGGCGGGGCTGGGAGCTCTGGGCTGAGCGCTGCGCTCGGCGTGGAGCTCCCAGCCCCGCCCCCTCACCACGCGGCTCTGAGCGGGACCGCCGGAGACGCGCTCGGGTAAGGGGGGGGGAAAGCGGGACCCGCCGGGGCCGGGGGGCCGGGGGTGGGGGGTGGGGGAGGGAAGCGGGACCCGCCGGGGCCGGGCTGGGGGGGGGGGAAGGGAAGCGCTCAGGGCTGGGGCAGAGGATTAGGGTGCGGGGGGATGAGGGCTCTGGCTGGGGCTGAGGATTAGGGTGCGGGGGATGAGGGGTTCATGATGTGGGGGCGCTCAGGGCTGGGGGCAGAGGATTAGGGGGGGGGGGGCTGAGGGCTCTGGCTGGGGCTGAGGATTAGGGTGCAGGGTCCTAGTGCCTGCCCTCCGCCAGTACTGGCAAGGCAGGCTTCCCTTACCCTGAGCCTCTCCAACCCCAAACCCTCAGCCCCAGCCAGAGCCCTCATTCCCCCGCACCCTAATCCTCAGCCCCAGCCCTGAGCACCCCCACATCATGAACCCCTCATCCCCCTGCACCCTAATCCTCAGCCCCAGCCAGAGCCCTCATCCCCCCACACCCTAATCCTCTGCCCCAGCCCTGAGCGCCCCCACATCATGAACCCCTCATCCCCCCGCACCCTAATCCTCTGCCCCAGCCCTGAGCGCCCCCACATCAGGAACCCCTCATCCACAGCCCTCACCCCACACTCCAAACCTCTTCCCTAGCCCTGAGCCCCCTCGCATCATGAACCCCTCATCCACAGCCCTCACCCCACAGCCCAACCCTCTTCCCTAGCCCTGAGCCCCCTCACATCATGAACCCCTCATCCACAGCCCTCACCCCTCAGCCTAACCCTCTTCCCTAGCCCTGAGCCCCCTCGCATCATGAACCCCTCATCCACAGCCCTCACCCCACAGCCCAACCCTCTTCCCTAGCCCTGAGCCCCCTCCTGCATCATGTACCCCTCGCCCTCAGCCCCACAGCCCTCACCCCTGCACTCCCTCCTATCCCCAAACTCCGTCCCAAAGCCTGCACCCCCACCCCCTGCCGCAGCCTGGAGCCTGCATCGAGCACAGAGCCTGCATCCAGACCCCCTCCCCCACCCAAACTCCCTCCCAGAGCCTTAGGCAGTAAATCTAAGTGCGTGTTTTGTCCTTTGAGTGAGGTGCATTACTGAGTGTATATATTTATTAAAACTGCGCGCGCTTAGGGGAGGAGGTGGAGAAGAGACAGGGCAGGGGCGGGGCCTCATGGAAGGGGTGGATTGGGGGTGGGGCCAGGGGCAGCAAGGGGGCGTGTCAGTGATGCGGCCCTCGGGCCAATGCACTAGTCCTCATGCGGCCCTCGGGGTCATTTGAGTTTGAGACCCTTGGTTTATCCTGTCCCCTCTCATTCATCTCCTCTCCATGGCGAACAATCCCAGGCTTTTCAAACTCTTATCATGGATTTTCTAGGCCCTTGATCATCCTCCACCCTCCTCTGAATCCCTCTGAATTCTGCAGGGTCCTTTCTGGGGATTAATTGGGCGAATTAATCACAGTGGTGATTTGGGGAGTGATGTTCTCCTTCGCAGTCTGGATGGGAGTTGGAGTTAATGTTTGTGTCCAGAGCTGGGACAGAACCATTTAAGACGTCAAAATAAATATCTGGTGTGTGTCCGATCAGAGCCTGATGGCAAATAATTCTGGTCTGAGTCACCCCAGGAGCATTAACAGGTTTTTATCTTCCAGATCATCCAGCTAATTCCAGCTCCAGGAAACCTGCAGTATGGGATCGTCCAGCTGCCCTCAGAGCCATAATCGTGGTTACAATGGTCGTCATCGTCGCTCTAGTAGCAGCTTTGATAGGTAAGTTCCCAACCCCCGATGATTCAGTCTCTGGGTGTGGAGCTTTCTTCCTTCGTGGCTCACAGCTCCACCTCATCTCTCCCCGGCCTCTCTGCTTTAGCGGTCAGGTCAGACAGGAGCCTCTCTAGGCTCTTTCATGGTTCCCCTACCCCTCATCGCTGTCAGTCCTGAGAACAACAGGGACACTAACGGATTTCTCCGCACACCCCTGTGAGGCAGGGACGTGTCCTTGTCCTTGTTTTGTGGCCGGGGAGCCAAGGCACCGTGGCCTCGTTCCACAAAGGGCACTAAAGAGCCGAAGTCCCAGTTTCAGGCACCCTGTGATCTACTAACCCCCTGCCTGGATGCCACTGAACCCTGGGGGCGCCTGAGCTCACCGGGGGAATCGGGACGACATTTGCTGTAGAAGTTCCCTCAGCGCTTCATGTTCTGCCTCTGGGCGTGTGCTGCTGCTTGGCTCTTGGCACCCAGAGGCCTGTCGAGCCCGTGGGGTGGGATCTGGCAGGTGTGCTTAGGCTGCCGGCCTCTGTGAAACAGGTGGGGGACAAGAAAACCCACCACCCTTAACCCTGCTCCAGTGGTAGGGCCCTTCCCTGGGATGTGAGACCCCAGTTCCAGTCCCCTCTGTCTGAGGGGAGACAGGATCTGAATAGGGGTCTCCCACCTCTCAGGTGAGTGCCCAGCCACGGAGCTGTGGGACAGTCCGATGGGGGGGGGGGTCTCAATATTTCCTGCTGAAGTTGTTCTGCTTTGATTGAATAATTAAATATTAATTGGGCCAGAGAGTTAGAATCCCTCTGATCTAGTCAGTAGGGCGCCCACCTGAGCCGTGGACCCCCTGTTCTCCAATCCCTGCTCACCAGGGAGAGGGGACTGAGGCAGGGTCTCACGTCGGGGTGAGAGCCCTGCCAGTGGGTTAAAGGTGATCAGGGAGGTCGTCTTCTCTTCCTCCCCCCCTCCCCCCCACCCAGCCAGTTTCAGTGGATTTGGGCACTTGCTGCACTCGCTCTCCCAAGAAGTGACTTAGGTACCTGACTCCAGGGTGGGGGGTCCCCGCTGCAGGTTGTTAGCAGGGCTGGGCCCCTCCCTGCAGCCAGGGCTGAGGGGCTGAGCTCTGAGGGGGGCAGGGCGGAGGGCACAGGCCTTGTCACTGTCTCCTATTGGCTGGCTTGGGCAGCCCCTGTCTAGTGCACTGGCTGTTGTGGAGCCCGTTCTTAGGCACCGCTTCCCAGGGCCGCCCAGAGGATTCCGGGGGCCCGGGGTCTTCGGCGGCGGGGGGCCCTTCCGTTCTGGGACCCGCTGCCGAAGTGCCCCGAAGACCCGCGGTGGGGGCCCCCCGCCGCCGAATTACCGCCGAAGCAGGACCCGCCGCTGAAGCGCAGCCCGGTCTTCAGCGGTAATTGGGCGGCGGGGGGCCCCCGCCGCGGGTCTTTGGGACACTTCGGCGGCGGGTCCCGGAACGGAAGGGCCACCCGCCGCCGAATTACCGCCGAAGACCGGGCTGCGCTTCGGCGGCGGGTCCCGCTCTGTCTTCGGCGGTAATTCGCCAGCGGGGGGTCCTTCTGCCCCAGAGCGGAAGGACCCTCCCCCCGCCGGCGAAGACCAGGAGAGGAAGAAGCTCCTGCGCCCGGCCCCGCAAGAGTTTTCTGGGCCCCCCGGAGCGAGTGACGGACCCCGCTCCAGGGGCCCCGAAAAACTCTCGTGGGGGCCCCTGTGGGGCTTGGGGCCTGGGGCAAATTGCCCCTTTTGCCCCCCCCTCTGGGCGGCCCTGCCGCTCCCCCCCCCCCAAATTCGCTGCGTGGGGCACCCGGGCACCCAGCTCAGGCCCTGTGGGTCCCGTTGTTTTTCCAGGGTTTTCCTAGGCTAGTAAAAGTTCGGTGTTGCGATACTGAACCTCAAACGCCTCCGTCCCTTTGTGGATCCGGCCTCAGGGACAGGCAGGGAGTCTGGCACAGCTTGGAACTGAATCCAGATCTCCTGAGCCCCAGTCGTCCAGGGCAGCGAACACAAGACAGTTGCTCTTTTCCCGATTCCAGCCCCTCTGTTGCTCCCTTTTACACTCAGGGACTCTCTTCACGTCCGTTTGGATGGATGGACTGACACGGATCCAGTGTCCGATCTTCACTGAGCAGGGTAACTTGTCTGCAGCTCAGGGCTTTGAGGTTACAGGTCTGGCCTTCCTGCCTCCCTCCCCCTGGTTGTCCCCACAGCAGGGCTGGCAGGGGCTACAGCATTGCTGGTGTGAGCTTTATTCAGCTGTTGGGGGGAGCCCCCATCACTGCAGTGGTGTTGCTGAGAATTTAACCCCTGGGGTCAGGGATCTCCAAAGGGAAGGCTCCCCAAGACGTTAAACTCGGCCAGTTGGTGCGCACGGGATGTGTAATTACAGGCTATTTCCATTCACTCTAATGTTCAGCAAGGTGTGGGGCTGTGGGGTTATCAGTGGGGTTCTGGAGGGTTTAGCAGCTAGGCGAGGGGTCTGGGTGCTGCTTGCTGGGATTATTAGAAGATGCTCTCACTGCCCCCACGTTCCCCTCAGTGTAGTCACACATTGCAGGCTGTGTTCAGGGGATCTGACCCTTTGATACGTAAGATGGGTGAGGAGGGAAACCCGCTCAGAGAGGCTGTTGGATCTGAGGGCCCCTCACCTTCAAGGTGTCCTTGTCTGGGGCCCAGCAGGTCTGGCAGCTTCTCTGCTGCCGCCTGCTGGTGTTTTGGGGGCTCTGAATCTCTAAAATTGTGCCTCTGCCTATTGTACCTGCTCCCATGGGATCAGTCACAGAAATGACCTGCTCGGTGTTCACCCTGCGCTGCCTCCTGGACTGAGCTGCCCAGCTCTGTAGATGTGGCTGTGGAAGGTGTGAGCACATGACACTGCCCTTAGCCCTGTACGAGAATCCATGTGCTGGGCAGCAGGAGCGTGGGACCTGCTGGGGGGGCGGGGGGAGGGAGAGTATCCGTGCAGGAACTGTGGCCCCTCCCCCACTCCTTTCCCCCCAGGGCCGGTGGAGTGTCTGGGGCTCCCCACAGCAGCCCAGGTTCCCTTGGTGGCTCTTACCACACCCCGGCTCTGGCTTCTGGCCTGGCCAGGTGGCAGGGCCTCGGAAGGGAAGAGGAGCAGGGAGTGGGGCCCCATGGTGGGGGGAGGGGAGCTAAGGCCCAGCTCAGCCCTCTGCCAGGAAGAGGCTGGTGCTGCTAGCAGGGGCTGCACGTCATGGCAGGGGAGCTGATCCCCCCCTCTCAGGTCCCCGGCCGTGAAGCGCAGCCCCTGCTGCCACCATCACTGTGCCTGCCCGAGGCTCTACGCCCAGGTTAACAAGTGGACAGGCCTGGCCCTCCCATGTTAAAACATGGGGGGGGGGGCATGGCCCTCCCTTACCACCCCAGTTCCAGCGCCCCTGCCAGACACACTCCTCCCTTGCTCTCCCTTCCCCATTCCCTTGGCTGCACACTCTGTACATCCCCAGCCCGATGGGGGCTGTGGCCTGGTTGGCCTCTGGCGCTGCCGCAGTGTGTGTGTCATAACAAACTCCAGCCACGCTGCGTGTCGGGTTGCTGGGCCGTGTCTTCTGATGCAGCTGCTGCTGGCCACTCTCAGACTGGCCCGTCTCTCCCATCAGTCTGATCCCATCGGGCAGTTCTTGTTTCTGTCCTGGCTCGTTCTCCACAGAGATGAGAGAAGAGACGCTCCTCTACCCTTGTGTGTTTTTTCCAGTGGTAACATCTAGGCCATCTCCTCCATGGCCCCCTGCTGCCTCCTGCTGCCCGGACGGCTGGATCCGGATCCAAGGGAAATGTTACTATTTTTCTAAGGCCGAAGGGAACTGGACCTACAGCCAGAGCTTCTGCTTGTCACACGCTGCCTCCCTGGCCGGGATTGAGAGTCTGCAGGAGCTGGTGAGAAGCCAGTTAGATGCTTTGTGCCAAGCCCAGCGATCGCTGGCACCACAGACAGGGCTGGAGTCAGGCTGGGCTCAGCCCCTGTAGGGCCGAGAGGAGCCCGGGTGCCTCCCAGGCTGGGCAGCCAGAGTCAGTGCAGTTCTGGCAGCTGAATCCTGGCTGGACCTGGGGCTCCAGCCCCTTGACCCTGCATCTGCCAGAGCCCAGGTGGGAGACTCCTGCTGTGCAGGGCTGGGCTGGCTCAGTCAGCTCCTGGCCAATGGGCTGCCTGGGGCTGGAGCAGGTGAGAACCTGCCCCCCCAGTTCAGCCCAGCCCCAGGGTTCCCTCATGGGTGGGGCAGGGGGAATCCAGCTGGAGGTGAGGTCTGCTTTAGGCCTCTTCCCCTCAGCTTCTCTGCCCTGGTGGCAGGGGTCTGTCTGCCCTCCCCCTGCAGCCCCCTCTCCCTCCTGGCCCTGCTGTGCTCTGAGAAGGGGCTGCTGGGCGGACAGTGACCTTGCAGCTCAATTCCTGCTACACCCTGTAGGTGCCACAGCCCCAAAAAAGAGGCCGGGGAGGGTGAAGGGTTAATACTTATCTGATCCCTTCACCCAGTAACCATGGAAGAGGCCTCTAGAAATCCCCTGCTGCCCAAGGTGGGGAGCAGCAGAGTAAGGGCCTAACACAGCTGATTGCTTTTATTGGGTTTCTAAGGGTTCCCTGCTGCCATATGAAGGCAGATTGGACCACTGGATCGGCCTCCGGAAGGACACGGGCCAGGTCTGGAAATGGGCCAACGGGACCGAGTTTGACCGTCGGTGAGTCTTTTTCTCTGCGTTGGTCAAAGGCGCTGGAAATGCCCCACTGGCTGCTTTAACGTCCCCTCCTGATGGGAGTGGGGCCTGGGGCTGGTGCAGGGAGGGGGGATCCAGAGGGGCTGAGTGCGCAGCTCCCCTCCCAGACTTGAGGTGTCACCCCTGGTCTGTGCCTGGCACACACTGACTATAGCTCCAATTGCCTCTGGGTTACAGGTTTGAAATACACGGAGGAGCAGACTGTGTGTGCCTGGATGAAGACCTCACTGTCACCACGTCAAGCTGCAGCACACCAAGAAAATGGATCTGCAGTAAACCTGATACCCCTGCGAAGGGAGAGGAGGGAGCAGTGGGAGGGGATTCGTGAACTCAAGGGAATTGGAGACCAGCTGTGACAAAGCCTTGTTCTAGTCCCCTCCATGCTGCAGCCTGGTTCCTTGTTTCTTAGCCTGTCTCCAGGGTTTGTCCAGTCTCAGTCATCAATTACCCTTATGCTGGGTGCCCAGACAGCAAATGTGAAAAATTGGGACGGGGGTGGAGGGTGATAGGAGCCTATATAAGGAAAGACCAAAAAATCAGGACTGTCCCTATAAAACTGGAGCATCTGGTCACCCTACCTAATGCTGGGGTCTGTGACCCTTCTCTCAGGGAGACTGTCACAGTAACTGGATCTCTATCCCACCTCCATCAGGTCAGGACTTGTCTCCAGCCCCCCTTGTCTCTGGGCAGGGACCTCATCCCACTCCCTGACCAGGGCACTTGAAGCTGCACAGCTCCCTTCCGTACACTGCGATATCCCCAGCAAGCCAGCCTGGCTAAAAGCCAGCGCCTGCGCTTTGCTTCCACTCTGAGCACAGTGCCCAGCACGTTCCAGCTGTTACAAGCTAGAACACGGCCCTTTCTTGACTGATTATTTATTCTAGGTCAAAAGCATTAAGGAGAAAATGTATAAAAATCACGAAAAGGTCCCCCACACTAAACACACCAGGAATCATCCCTCTTCCAGGGGAGAGTCTAGTAGCCAGTGACTCTTCCAGGCCCTCCCTATGGGGTTGGGGTCCCCCCTCCCCAGCTGAGAGCAGGTCCTGTCTGTTTGAATCAAAATGAAGGCTGTGAATCTGTTTAAATTCAGCCTTTGAGTGTCCTAAGTTCTATCTCAATCTCTGGAAAAACCCCTGTGAGCCAGTGTGTGGGAACCAAATGTTCCAGGGTGCGACCCAGCCAGGGAGCGGCTGGGTCACTGCTTGCCCTGCAGCCTGGGGTGTCTCACAGTCCTGTGCAGAAGCTCCCAACCTGGGCCAAACAGCCTGCAGGTCACGTCCTGAGTGGCTGTGCCTGGCCACAGCCCTGGTCCAGCAGCCTGTCATCCACGCCACACTGGGTCCACCAGCCTTGGTCACTACTTGCAGAGTGACCTCCCTCACACTAGCCAACTGAGCATCGGTTTCTGCCAAACCACCCCTTTGAACATTCTTACAAACAATGTACCTATGCCTCGTCTCTGTACAGACCTTGGTTTGATTCATTTGGGTTCTCCTGGCCAGGGTCTGGAGTCTCAAACAAATCACCAGAGTCCCCACACTATTAGCATAGTATACTTTAACTGGCTCCTGTACCCATCTAGGCACTGCCATCATGAGGTGTATGCATTTGCATTCTCCTTAATTGCCCGGGTTGCCTCTTCTACTGCCTGAGTTGCTTCTTCTACCTCCTTTGTTTTTTCCATCACCTGTTTGGCCAACATGCTGTCTAAGCCATTTCACTGCCATAGACGTGAGTTGTAAGATTCTTGCTTTTTTACTCTTTTATTACTGTTTTTCAGAGCCTCGGTTTCAACCATCGCTCTGCAGATGCCAGTCCATGTTTCCCCACTCTTTTTTAAATTCATATGGACCCCCCTTACTGGCAACCCAGCCGGTCCAGGAGTTATCAAACTCTGTGGGGATCAAAAGGGAGAGGATCAGGGGGTTCCCTAGCTTGAGGTTTTCTGCCATGTTAGATCGCGATTCCTACAGCGGGCAGCTCGCTTACTCACCAGATCAGAGGTTGGGGTCACCAGTGTTGTCAGAAGTGTTGTCAGATGCTACCGGTGTGGTGCTCTGCTCTCTCCAATGTTAATATCACTCGGCTGCGTGCGTGTGTTCCCTCTGTGGGCTGCCCCAGCTCTGCAGATCGCTGACACAGCAGACCCGACGAGAACCCCCAATGACCACAGAGTCTAGTAAGGTACGAAGGCACGTCGGCCAGGTTTATTGCCGTATTGGACACAATGATAGTTCCCCGTAGATTACTTAGTCTACCGGGCTTACTACTAATACGTGCCCACGGTCAATGGACTCGGCTCAGTCAGTGGCGGGACTTTCCACTGCCCCCTCGGCTGGACCCAGACACCGCCCCAGGGATGCATTTTTATACACAGGTACAAACAAGTTACACATCACTCCTGACGTATTGAGGTGCAACCTCTCTACATAGTGAGGTACAACCCCTCTAGGTAGCAAGGTGCCACCCCTCACCTTGTACATGTTGGTTCGAACAAAACAACTCCATCCATCATATTACCCTTTTGCCCCTGTCATTGGGATGGGTCAGACTGTCCCTTGTTATCTATGAAATGTTCCAGTATAGTGTGTTCTGATGCTGTGTTTTATACTTCGGTGTGCTAGATGAATATATGTTTATGCAACATCAGCCCTTTTCTCGCCAGCTTCTGTGAACCGAGCCGGCCTTCAGCTCACAGCCTGACTTTGCTTTTTAGCTAAGTCTTGACCATTACTTTAGTTCAGGCCTCATACTGGGCCTTTATTAGGGCCTTCACTTACTACACCTCTGTTTAACTCAGGAACATTTAGCGCTAGGGGCAGAATTGGTGGACAAAGTTGTAGGGATATTAAAGAAGTTTACATTAAACATGGTTTATATGAGAAATGATTTATTAAACATGGTTTATATGAGAAATGATTTATTGTTAATACTTTATAACTTAAGGTTTGTATTAGAAGTAAATTTGTGAAGATTTATTGTCAGAAATAGCTGTGTCTGTGTGAAGCCTGCTCAAGGAGATACTTTGTACAAAAACTTGTTAGACGTCAATTAACTCTAAGTGCCTGTTTTCTAAGTGAAACTTTGTAACCGCTACTTTATTTTGTAATGGCCGCTGTAAGCTGCTGATTGGTTAATTGACTCAGCACCTTGTTACCTCAGCACGCAAGCCGTCAATTAACCCTATGCCTCAGTTACATAGTTTTGCCTACCTTGTAACCACCGCGGTAAGCCAAAACAGTGGCTATTATAGTATACAAATAGAGACCCCCACCTCTGTTAATTCATTTTTATCTCATTTTATGTTTCTTGATTGTTAAAAGACAAGAAGTCTCACACCCCAAAAAGATAGAGACAGTAAAATAAATGTAGTTAAGATAAAAAGTATATGTGAATGAGTGTCTAGTTTAAATGCTGAATGAATGGTTAGGGAGTTACCAGCCTGAAAAATTCAGTGTCGGCCGAAGAAGGTGTCAAGTGGAATCAAGCAGATGACCCCTGAAGGGTGAACTGGAATCCAGCCCAGCACCTCAAAGGAAACATCTGACAGAATGAAGCCAGCCACCTGCTGATTGATTTAACAACAACAGAATGAAGAACTAACATATATATAATAGGAATAAGTAGCCAAACAACGTTGTTTGCTGTTATCTTCTATTTTATTATGATATTTACAATAAATGTGACAAATGTCTTTTCCCCTTTAATAAGATCCTGCTAGTTTTTATTGGTATAACAAAGTGACAGAGGCCGAGAACCCAAATAGCGTTTTAGATGAAATCATCAAACCAACAGATAAATGTTTAATGCAAAATGTTGAACATCCTTGTTCAGCGAATTACAAAATCTTGTTAAGAAAAAAACACTAAGTGTAGAATGTGTTTTGGGAACAAAATAGGCCGTGTTGTAAAATAAAATGTCAGTTGAAAATAAGTGTGTAAAGCGTGTTTTTATGGAGTTCCAGGGATGTGGGGTTTGTCAAAAGGGCAGTAAGTTGCCCCCATAGTATACGCGCAGTTAGGTTACAGTTTGTCAACAACAACAAAAGGTATATGAATGGCCTGTTCCTCTAACAAAGGCCCAACCACCTCACCCAGCCCTGGTGTTTGTCCATAAGGGTTATAGGCTCCCTATGGACCATTGCAAAGCAGCCCCAGCACCCCTCTTAAATCATACCATCTTCTGCTTCGGCTGTACCTTTTCATTTTCCACCTCAAGGCCCTCTGCATTAGGACTTAATCATAGCCCCTCTGATTTCAACAATGTCTCAGGTTTCTCGTCTACTGTTTCATATTATTTAATACTGTACATCACCTAGGTTTGCATAAAAGTGTTCTATAAAAACAAAATATATTCTCTAGCGGCTTAGACAAGGTAATAATCTACAATATTGTAACTATTGCTTTGCAGTCCTTGCTACAATGTATCTTTTAGCTTGTTTTTGTTAATGTTTCTGATGGGCTGTAAGATGGGGGGAGATAAAGGTAATAATTGGAGATATACCAATCTCCTAGAACTGGAAGGGACCTTGAAAGGTTATTGAGTCCAGCCCCCTGCCTTCACTAGCAGGGCCAATTTTTGCCCCAGATCTCTAAGTGGCCTCCTCAAGGATTGAACTCACAACCCTGTGCCTAACAGACCAATGCTCAAACCACTGAGCTATCCCTCCCCCTTATAAAAATACCTCATAAAGTGGAAAACTGTTTTCAAACTTTAAACACTTGCCCATGTTAAAGCATAACAACTTAGGCTGCCTACAAAACTGTTTCACTAAAAGAGTTATCAACATGCCACCTAAAACTCAGGACAGTTTTCTTACCCCCATGGCCTGATCTCTGTTGCACTGGCTTTTTTTTAAAAAAAGTTTGTCCTTGGTTTAGATTTTAAAAGACATTTAAAAAAAAAAAGGAGAAAAAAAGGGGGAAGGATGGGGGGAGAAAAGTGTGTGTGGGGAATGGGGGTGAGGAAGGCTCCATATCTCTGGTTTAAAAAAAAAAACAGCTAACTTTTTTTACATACGTTGTTTTTTTGGGTGTTTTTTGTATAAATCCAAACTTTAAAAAGCAATCTTGGGGTTTTTTTTTATTAAAACACATATGTAAACTCCCCTCGATTGCCAGTTTTCATATTCTTACCCAGTTGTTGTTTTGGTACTTTAAAAACACTATTTTTAAAAGAACAGGCTAGTATCTTAAGCCTTTTTAGTTCACTAAACTTCTACAAAATATCCCTAAGAGGGGCCTTGTTCTGTTACAGCTCAGGCAATACTGCTTTTTCATAATGAACTTTACAAAAACATAATGCTTCAAATATATGGGGAGGAAAATAAACTTCTCTCTCATCCACTAGATTACAAACTAAGGGGGATATAAACTAGCTGTTACTAAGGTTCTGTGGTTTTCACTCCGGCGTGTTTTCTGCGTGCTCTTTTTTTAATTAAAACACATGTAAAAATGTTAAATAAAGGGCTCTGTCTTCATATAGGCTTGTCTTTTAAAGTGTTTATTCCTCTACAAAACTTAATATAACTTTCACTTGTATGGCTTTGGCTACACTTGCATTTCAAAGCGCTGCCGCGGCAGTGCTTTGAAGCGCTAAGTGTAATCAAAGCGCCAGCGCTGGGAGAAAACTCTCCCAGCGCTGTCCGTACTCCACTTCCCTGTGGGGAATAACGGACAGCGCTGGGAGCGCGGCTCCCAGCGCTGGGGCTTTGACTACACTGGCGCTTTGTAGCGCCGCAATTTGCAGCGCTGCAGAGGGTGTGTTTTCACACCCTGCTGCAGCGCTGCAAATTTGTAAGTGTAGCCAAGCCCTATGTGTTAAAAAGCAGGAAAAGAAGCAGCCTTCTTTGATCCACTGGCTTACAGAGGCTGTTTTTGCTCACAGCTGCTTTGCTGCAAAAGCCTGCTGTCCTTACTAAAAGAATGACCAGTGCTAGCCTAAACCTAGGGGAAAACTTTTATAAGCAGGCTTTCTGTGTTTTTAAGCCTGAGTTGTTTCAGCAGACTTGCATGTTACTGAAACACCTATGCCTAAGGGGCTAAATGAAGGTTATGGGTCTTCAGGTAGGCTTGTCTTTTCAACTGTTTATTCCTTTCCAAGCCTTTCACCTCTCTTTGTTAAAAAGTGGGGAAAGAAACAAACTTCTCTCTGATCCACTGGTTTACAAAATAAAGGGTATATAAACCGTCTTACTAAAAACCTGGGGTTTTAAGCCTAGGGTACTTCTGCCTGCTCTCTTTTTTTTTTTATTACAACACATACAAAAGGGGTGTGTCTTAGGTTTGTCTTTTCAATGTAACTTTAACTTGCTTGTTAAAAAGTTTGGGAAAGAAGCAGCCTTCTTATCTCTGATCCACTGACACAGAGGCTGCTTTGCTAACAGGCGCTTTGCTTCTTTGTCTTTCTAATCCACTGGTTTACAAAATAAGGGGTATGTAACCTGTCTTTTACTAAAAACCTGGGGTTTTAAACCTAAGGTGTTTCTGCCTGTTCTTTTTCATTGAAACACTTATGCCAAGGGGGTTAAATAAAGAAATGTGTCTTCATTTAGGCATGTCTTTTCAAGTGTTTATACCTTTTCAAGTCTTTCACCTTTCCTTGCTTCTTCCCCCACTTATTAACAAAGAAAGGTGAAAGTCTGTTCTTTTTAACCTCTCTTTTTTTCTTAACCTACCCTGATACTGAATGCTTTTCTAATCACTTTTTTACCATGTGCTTACTAAACAGGGTTTGCCTTCGTCATTCCCTTTTTAAACCTAGTTTTTAATGTTTTTAAATGCTTTTTTATTCACTTTTTTTACCATGTGTTTACCAATCAGGTTTTGCCTTTCCCTTTTTAAACCTAGTTTTCAATATTATTTAACTCTTTTTTTCTTATACTAACCCTTTAAAAACAAATATTTCCTTTTTTCTTTAAGTTCTTTCTATTCTTGAATAACCTGCCTTCACCAGCCTCTCTCCTTATTCAATCACATCCAATAACCTTTCTTTCCTTTTTTCTCTAAATCTCACTCAAAATTTCTTTTTCGTCTTTAAACTCTCTCACTCTCTTCTTTCAACCTTTTTCTCTCCATGTACCCAAGCACAAATATACACTTGCACAAACACTTCTGCTAGTCAAACACATACACACACACATTTTTTCAAAATGGCTGATGGCGCCACAATTTGGCGCCAAGTGAAATGAGGTGGGACATAAGCCCTAAAAGGGGCATGGAAATTGCATGGTCAAAATTGCATGGTGATTAATACTATCGAGTTTATTACTACTTAGGATGAAATTTAATAGTGAAAAGTGCAAGGTCATGCATTTAGGGATTAATAACAAGAATTTTAGTTATAAATTGGGGACGCATCAGTTGGAAGTAACAGAGGAGGAGAAGGACCTTGGAGTTCTGGTTGATCACAGGATGACTGTGAGCTGCCAATGTGATATGGCCATGAAAAAAGCTAATGCGGTTTTAAGATGCATCAGGTGAGGTATTTCCAGCAAAGATAAGGAGGTGTTAGTACCGTTATACAAAGCACTGGTGAGACCTCATCTGGAATACTGTGTGCAGTTCTGGTCTCCCATGTTTAAGAAGGATGAATTCAAACTGGAACAGGTACAGAGACAGGCTACTAGGATGATCCGAGGAATGGAAAACCTGTCTTATGACAGGAGTCTCAAAGAGCTTGGCTTGTTTAGCCTAACCAAAAAAAGGCTGAGGGGGGTTATGATTGCTCTTTATAAATATATCAGAGGGATAAATATTAGGGAGGGAGAGGAATTATTTAAGCTCAGTACCAATGTGGACACAAGAATAAATGGATATAAACTGGACACTAGGAAGTTTAGACTTAAAATTAGACGAAGGTTTCTAACCATCAGAGGGGTGAAGTTCTGGAACAGCCTTCCAAGGGGAGAAGTGGGGGCAAAAGACATATCTGGCTTGAAGACTAAGCTTGATAAGTTTATGGAGGGGATGGTATGATGGGATAGCCTAATTCTGGCAATTAATTTGGCTATTGATCTTTGATTATCAGCAGGTAAGTATGCCCAGTGGTCTGTGATGGGATGCTAGATGGGTTGGGATCTGAGTTACTACAGAGAATTCTTTCCTGGGTGCTGGCTGGTGAGTCCTACCCACATGCTCAGGGTTTAACTGATTGCCATATTTGGGGTCGGGAAGGAATTTTCCTCCAGGGCAGATTGGCTGAGGCCCTGGAGGTTTTTCGCCTTCCACTGCAGCATGGGGCACGGGTCACTTGCTGGAGGATTCTGTGCACCTTGAGGTCTTTAAACTACGATTTGAGGACTTCAATAACTCAGACAGAGGTTAGGGGTTTGTTATAGAAGTGGGTGGATGAGATTCTGTGGCCTGCATTGTGCAGGAGATCAGACTAGATGATCATAACGGTCCCATCTGACCTTAAAGTCTATGAGTGAACCTAACAGGTAATGATCAAGTGATCTCTCTCCTGCCGTCCATCACCACCCTCTGACAAACAGAGGCTAGGGACAATGATAATACTAAATTGCTCAAGATATCTTGAGGATATATAGGGCTAATCTATTAGCAGTGTTCCAGAGAAGGGATTCAAATCTGGTGCACTAAGCACTTGGCTATTGGATGGGGTTAGCTGCTGTCTCCTCCTCCAGTCCTCTTGTGAACCTAGCCTGGGTTTTTTTAATTATTTTATTGTGCCTGAATCTATTGAGTGAATT